>NW_021604712.1:11034925-11055632 GCF_004785775.1 Grammomys surdaster | reverse complement strand
GAGAGAGAGAGAGAGAGAGAGAGAGAGAGAGAGAGAGAGAGAGAGAGGCCCTACCTTGTGTGTGTCCACACTACTTATCCATTCAGCCATCACTGAACACTACCCGTCATGAGTAGCATTGCTATGGATGTGGGTGCCCAGGTGTCCATTTGAGTCTTGCCATAAATTCCATTGGGAATATATCCAGAAGTGGACTTCTGTCATAATTCATAATTAAGTGATAATTCTATGTTTATGTTTGGCAGTTACCATGATTTTTTTTGTGACACTTTCATATTTTTACATCTGCACTCAAAGTGCAAACATTCCTATTTCTCTGCCTTCTCAGAAACATGTGTTACTTTCTATTGTTTTATAATGCTGTTTTACCATAATAGCCATCCTAGTGGGTTGGGATGGCATCTCAGCTGATTTTTATCTGTGTTTCCTTAGTGGTGGTGAGCGTCTGTGCCATCCACTGGTGAAGTTCTTCGGATAGCTAGCTAGTCAAGTCTTTTGCTTATTTTTGAATTGGATTTTTGTTGTTGAGTTTTAGGAATTCTGTATCCATTCTGAACATTAATCCCTTTTTATATTTTTGATTTGCCATATTTGCTCATCCTATGGCAGCGGTTCTCAGCCTGTGGGTCATGACCTCTTTGTGTGGGGGGGTCACATATCAGACGTCCTGCATAGCAGATATTTACTTTATGATTCATGACAGTAGCAAAATTACAGTTATGAAGTAGCAACAAAAGAATCTTAAGGCTGGGGGTCACCGCAACGTGAGGAGCTGTATTAAAGGGTGGCAGCGTTAGGAAGGCTGAGAACTGGGCTAAAGGCCGCCTTTATTCTTCAGTATCGTTCTTATCATGATTATATTTCTCCCTCTCTCTCTTCCTCTCTCTGAGTATGTGTGTGAGTGTGTTTGTGTGTGTATGTGTGTGTAAGCATTACATACTTTAGCTATTCCAGGATGCTCTGGACTGTCTTGACAGAAGCCCTGGGAGAGTACCGTCATGGCAGCTGTGCAGGGCCCCCTGATGGGCTGTTGAAATGGCTCAGCTGAGAAAAGGCATCTGGACCTAGAGTGGAGACTGAAAGGAAAGCAAGAATGGGGTAGAAGTCAGCGGTTCTGGGCGTGAAACATGACTGCGTGTAGGGGTGGGCCAATCACAGAGGAGGACAGGCAGACAGGGAGACATCAGCAAGGACACTCAGCTGCACAGTAGTACAGGTGGTAAGTGGGGACGCCACTTCACGGACACGAGGGACACTGGAATGGACTGCGTTGGAGGTGTCTCCTGGTTGCGCTCCACTTTCTCAGCAACGGCTTTTACTTTCTATTTTGTTTTTGTTGTTGTTTTTGTTAGTTGCCTGGTTTTAATAGCAGGCATCCTAAGGACTCTGGCTTGTCCCCAGAGGTTCACGGGTTAGAAGCTTTGTGCCTAGAGCAGTGGGGTTGAAATGGAAACAGCTTTAAGAAATGGGGTCTGGTAGAAGGTACTTAGGACCCTGGGGACGCTGCCTTCAGAAGGCAGTGCTGTCATTCTTCAGACCTATGGCTAGCTCCTGTGGGAGAGGTTGTGGGGAACAAAAGGAGCCAGGATGCCCCTCCTCCCCCTTCCTGCCTCACCAGGTGATTTCTCCATGCAGTAGCTGTTCCCACCTTTCCCCATGTAATGCAGCAAGGAAGTCCAGGGCAGCGCTGGCTCCGTGTTGCTCAGAGTCTCAGCCTCCAAAACTGTAGGCTAGATAAATCCAGTGTCCCACTCCTGGTACCTCGTTGTAACAGCAGAAAGCTGACTGACTCGGAAGTAAGGAGTCTATGAGATATACAGATGGAGCTGCCAAGTTCTCCAGAGGAACTCTGGGGAGGAGAGTGGGCTGAAACCAGACAGGGAAGATTGTTCCTCAATAAATAAAGAGTTGTGTGAGCATCGATGAGAGCAGTGGGTGGTGTGAGCATCGGTGAGGCTGCCGAGGGAGAGAGCAAAATGAAAGCGGTGGGGGTTAAGGGCAGAGTCCAGACAGAAGAGCCTTGGCACTGAGAAACTGAAGCTTGTGGTGCCCAGGAAACTGGCAGAGATGCCTAAGGGAGGAGCGGCTATTGAGGCAGGTGACCTAAGGGCCTGACATGAAGGAACCTGGGTGATGCCCTGGATTTGGGCATCAGCACTGTCACTGGTGATCAAAGCCAGAGCAATGGACGGACAGAAAGATGCATCAAAGCAAGCAGAGGAAAAAGTGAAGAGGAGGGAGTGTGTCTGCGGACAACCCACCAGCAGAGCATGATGGGAGGAAGGCGGTGGGGAGAGGCCATCAGCAGAGGGTCCAGTGGTTCTGACACCGGCTGTGTTACCATGACAGGCCCCTCGTTCCACACTTACCAGGGGATCAGGTCCACTTCTGTCTCCCTCCTATTCCACTGAGTGAGCACCCTCTGTCCTTGAGGCCTTCAGTCCATCACTGTACTGCATTGAGCCCCTGAAGCTTCGAGTTTGTCACAACACTGCATGTGCTCCTGAAGCCCCCACCCATCACCACATTGTACAGCTCCAAGATGCCCTCCAGAGCTGCTTTAGCCACAATAATCTCCAGCTCACATTTCTTCCTAAACAGCAACTTGCATTATGTCTGTTGCCTCTGACCCATTCACAGTCACACCCTCCCATCATTAGAGTACCATCTGCACACCAATGGTACCTTTTCATTTGCCTCTCGGCATCCTTTCCTCAAAATACACCCATCAACCAACATGACATTCACTTCAAATATACACCGACATTGCATCAGGTCAAGCAACTCTTTGTGCCCATCAGGAACAGTGGTTCACAGTGACAGGATCTTCTTCATCAGACAGCCAGGCACACAGCGTGTGTGCACATGTGTATATGCCTGTGTGTGCTGGTGCATAGTGCCTTGGGTGTTTGCATGTCCGAATACTCATGTATATGTTCATAGCATTGAACCACGGATGTGTATAACTTCCCCATGTACACACGGAGGCATTATTTGCATGAATAGGAATGTGTACATGCATCTGTACAAGTCACGTGTGTGGGTATGTGTGAGTCTAAGCTGGGTATGTCTGTGTGAGCATGTGAGTATGTGTGTATACTCGTGTGTGTGTATGTGTGTGTGTGTGTCTTCGTGCACATGCGTGCTTGTGCATGTAAAATTTAGGGTGTTCCTGTGCTTATCTTAGAAAAAGGGGCAGTCTTGGTACCTTTTCCCAATATGCTTGTGGATTACAGCCCCTGGGAAGCCTGGCCCCTCCTGTGGACACCAAAGTTGCAGAGAAGGAGAAGAAGCCACCCACAGCCACCACCAAGGGAAGAGGAAAAGGAAAAGGCAAGAAGAAAGGCAAAGTGAAAGAGGAAGTGGAGGAAGAAACAGATCCCCGGAAGATTGAGCTGCTGAACTGGGTGTGTGCACATGTGCTCATGCCCTTACCCATGTGTCTTCAGAGTTCTGCACTGGCACTCCCCTAGTTCTCGGGGGAGGAGACTCCCTGTTACCTTTGCTTCATCCCTCCCAGGATGGAGAGTAGATGGGTTAATGTCAAGATTTCATGGCAATAATGTGTTCACTGCAATGTAGCCATCGGTGGTCACAACTGTTTCATAAGGAGGAGTGGTTGTCCCTATGGCATATGCTTGTCACTGCAGAGTCCCTGCTTGCCTGTGTCTCAGCAGCAGGGAGACCTGGAAAACATCATGCATGGATGGCTCCAGCCTCCCAAGCCGGGTAGCTACTGATACCCACCCATCACCCCTCTCGACATTATCACTTCAAAAGGGTTTTGTGGCATGAATTTATGTGGTTTGTTTCCCATATTTCTCTGCACCAAGTGTCTGCATGCCTGCCAGGCAGAGAGAGCTACTACTAAGATGACCAGAACTTCCTTTCAGAGTGGTATCTTTGTTCCATAAATAGGAGTGTGTGGTCATCACTCACCCCACAGCACCCTAGTGGACTATGACATGCCCACATGGTCTTACCACTCCCAAAAAAATGCTCCCCAGTAAAGAAACAGCAGAGAGAAACTAAATGGGTCAACATTGGGGTGGCTGTCTTCAACTCATTAGAAATTTGTTTAGATTTATTTATTTTTATTATTTTATATGTTTAAGTGTTTTGCCTACATGTATGTATGTGCACCACCATGTACATGCCTAGTGCCTACAGAAGTCAAAAATAGGCACGGTATCCCCTGAGACTGGAGTTAGCAGAGAGGTTGTGAACTACCATGTAAAAGCTGAGAATTGAACCTGGGTCCTCTTCAAGTGCAAGATGTGCTTCTAACTTCTGAACCAACCCCATGTCCTCTTTGACTCATTTTTAAAAGATAGAATCCCTTACAAACTTTGACAGAGCATGTGTGGACCAGACTGAAGACGGAGGCGAGAAGGTTAAGGCATATTTATTCAAACAAAACAATTCTAGGAACCATAGACTGGGGTGCAGGGCCTGAGTACAGCTCTTGACAGGCATATGTGAGGCCATGGGCTCAATTCCCAGTACCAGGTTAACAAAACATGCCCCCAACACACACATACACGCACGCATGTGCACAAAAACAAACAAACAAAAATTCGGAACATTCCAGAACTTTCCACGAGATGTCCTAAGGTCTCCTGCCTGGAGTCTCCCAAGAAGCAACTCATGGTGTCCCTTCTGGATTTCATGCAGGTGAATGCCCTGGAGCAAGCCATGCTGGATGCTCTTGTCTTAGATCGGGTTGACTTTGTGAAGCTCCTGATTGAAAATGGAGTGAACATGCAGCATTTCCTCACTATTCCGAGGCTGGAGGAGCTTTACAACACCGTGAGCATCCCAGGAGGAAGGGCAGAGACGAGCTAGCACTGAATACACTTATCACTGATACGAATTATCCAAAACAGGGGTGGGCTGGACAAAGTATAGACAGACTCACTGGGGCAGCTTCAGCTGGAAGACCCGTATGTAGTGAGAGGTAGCTCCTCCTCACTTGCTCCTGGCCAGTGTGCATTCATCATATTCTTAGTAACTATGCCGTACCAGCCAGCCTGTCCTTCCAGCTGCAGCGGACAAATGATCCTCGCTGTGCAGTGGGCTCACATCTTTATAAAGCCATCTCTTAGGTGAAAGTGTCCTAAGGTGAAAATGTGAAAATGTGCTTGATGGTCCCAGCCCACTGAACGTCAGGACTTAGCAACACAGACCACTGAAACATCAGGCATTTCCCTGGGGTCATGGGGCTTACCGGGAGCTATAGCTCATGTGGAGAACAAGGATGGGATTGTACACCACTAGCCTGGGGAAAGGATTCAGATTCAGTTTATCGTAGTGCTTGTGCAAACAGAGAAAACGCTAAAAATCGGCCAGGTAAACCCTAGGAATCCTGCATTTACAACTTCTGCTTGCGAAGCAAGAGGATGCCATGTCCTAAGGCACCAGCAGACTGAACAGTCACCAGGGTTATTATTCAATTGTTGTTTGGGACCCTCTGGTTTCCATGGTCTACACTGAAAACAAGTTTTAGCGGTCAGGAGCTGTGCTGTGTCAGAACAGGAAGTGGTAGGATGGAATTTACTTTGCCTACACTAGAACAATTCAAGCTTTAGAAATGTATTACTCCTTCCCCATTCTGACTTTCATTGGCAGAAATGTGTAAAACATGCAGGCATTTAACACTACAAGAACACTACAAGCATTCAAAGTATTTCACACATGTTTGAACGTGGTAACCACAGCCTTATAAAAGAAATGACGCGGTAGTACACTACAAACTCTTCACTTCAGTGGGGCGGAATTCTGCTCAAGAGTTGAAGAGCCAACTCTACTGACTGTGGCTGACTGCTTCCCTTTCAGAGACTGGGCCCACCAAACACCCTTCATCTGCTGGTGCGGGATGTAAAGAAGGTGAGCCCATTTGCCCCTTTTCAACCCTCTGCTAGCATCCGTCACTAAAGCACTTCTTAAACACAATCTTCTGTTTTTAATATGTACTATCCTCTTCTTTGGGGTGTAGGGAACGATTTCCCTATTGCTCTATTCATAGCAAGAGTTTACTTATAACTTTAAAAAGAAGAATAAGGGGCCAGGAAGATAGATGGCTGTAAAGTGCTTGAAAGCGTGGATAACTGAAGTTCGGGTTTCTAGAATCAAGTAAATGCTAGGTGGAGTCTTGTGTGATGGCTCAACAGGTAAAGGTGCTTGCCTACGAGTTTGATTACCTGAGTCTCCCTGAGTCTCATCTCTGGTAGAAGAAGAGAACTGACTCCTACCGACTTTCCTCTTACCTCAATAGGTGCACACACACACACACACATGCACACTTGACCTCTCTCCACATACATACATACATACATACATACATACATACATACACACACATATTTTTAAGTCTAATCTGGATGGGTATGATGACTGCCCCCTTCATAACCCTACCCTGCCAGAGGCAGAGACAGGGAATCCCTGAAGTCAGCTGGGAGGCTTCAGGTTTATTGGAGGCCCCACTTCAGTATATAAAATAGAGAGAAGTTGAAGAAGACACCAGACATCAACCTTAGGTCTCCATACACATGTGCATACATACATGCATATGCACTTGCACACACAAACACAGATGTATACATACACTCATACCAAAAGACACACACTCAGTTGATAAATATATAAACTTGAAGTGGGGGGGGTAGACTAAGCTTTGTCACCGCTCAGGAACATACGGACAACTGCTTGGTTATAGTGTAGCACCAAGGTGACTCTAAAAGTGCCAAGAGTAGGCTCCCAAGAAGTCTACATGTCCCATCTATTGCGTCAGAGGTTCTCTCAGCCTTTGCAATTCCTCCGTTTCTTAGGGAAGCTGCTCTCCTCACTCTCCAAGGCTCCCCACTATGGACAGATTGTGTTCCTGTGGGAATTTCCTCTCCCCGTCCTACCCTGGCATCTCTTGTGTCTTATCATCCCAACTTAGAGATGAGATTAGGTTCTCATAGGAGCAATCCATCTCTCTAGAATGAAAGAGTGGGGCTCCTGGATAGAGTCCTGGATATCCTGGTCACATTTCGTATTGATAATCAGTTCTAAGAATATGAGAAAATGATTTCTACAGAGCAGAATAAAATCAGTGGATCTGGGAACTGGGGGACCTCAGAGGCCTCTGGCTTAAAGCCTTGTTCCACACAAAATTATTCTTCTTTCTCCCTCAAGACCCAAGTGGAAGACAGATTAGGGAGTGCAAACTTTCAAAGTGAGAGCTACCCAAGTTCAAACTCAACCATTCCTCAGCTGAATGACTTCAATAATCGCTCCTTCTCCTGTGGTCCTCCCTCCTCCGATTTGATTCCCTGTTCATAAACACCACCTCCAAACTGCCATGGCTGCAATATGAGGTTCAAGCTTGTTCCAATACACAGACGCATTCCCACTGATCCTGGCCCATGCCCATGCCCATGCCCAAGACTCCTCCTACCACATTCCATCCGTCTACACTGAGCCATCTGGATGTGGGGAGCCCTGGGAGGCTATAGCCCACCTGGGCCACACCTCCTCACAGCCACAGAACCCACTCCTTCTCATCTTACCTTATCATCCCTGCGCCACCACCCCTGTCATCATTTCCCGAAAACCCTTACTTACCCTAAACAACCCATCTTGGGATCAATAGGCTCTCCTTCTGTTAGTTACACATGCTGCTGCCCTGATCTCTTTACAGCCTCATCCCTCTCCCCTAGCATCCAGCAACTTAGAGAAGGCCTACATCTTCTTGTCGCCAATAAGAGATCCTTGTGCTGGGATATGCTCATTGGTAGAGTAAAAACTTACCATGTATGAAACCCTGAGCTCAATCCCCAGAACTGAGAGAAAAAAGGCCCCATTAGTAAGAAATATCCCACATGGTCAATGACCATACTCAGAGCAGAAGAAATATATATTTTATGGGCAAAGGATTCAGCCAGTGTAAAAAATCTGCTTATAAAAAGGACATTCAATGGATCCCAGGGTATCGACATCATTTCAGCTCTTAGAAAACCAATGGCACAGTGACGTATGAACCTCTCTGGAATGCAGAGGAGTGGCACAATGCATGAGGCACCATTGGGACTGTGACCCAGCAAACTCTCTTCCACACTGATTAGATTAAGTCCTTCTGGTAGCTCCTAGTTATACCAGACAGCTGCTGGTTGTGTTTTACTGAAGATCCAATGTCCCCAGAGTCACTGGATACCATTTGTTAGGAATCTTGTGCTGTTACTAATATTATAAGCAAACTTTCTCATATGTTGTTTCTGCTGTTACTAGGCAACTTTCTTATGATTACATATTCTATTATGTTCTGTGCCTTTGGAAACCAATCACAATAGAAGTCAGTAGAACTGCTTTGTATAGTTACCCACAATAAGCTTGGGCCCAAACCAACCACCCAGCTGCACTTCCCGTACCTGTCTATAAACCTTTATGGTATTTGTTTTTATAAGTCACCCCTGGGATGGACCCTAACATAAGAGAGATACCTACAGCAGTACAAGAAACTACTTGGAATAAGATTTCCATTTTGAGTAAGGGTCGAGTAAAGTTTAAGGTCCCAAGACCTTCCTGGGAACTGACCTTCTATCTGTCAGAGAGAGACATATACATGGGTAACTGACATTCTGTTTGGCAAGTCCTCTGCCACAGATGAGTTTTCCAACCAATGGGAGCAGGATAAGTGTACAACAAAGACATGTTCCTAAGGAAATCCCCTATCCCTAAATCTTGATTGGTGTGATAATATGGCACGGATGTTTGTAGATTTCAGGCTTAAAAAGCACTGTAGGAGCTTGACTCAACATTACAACCAGCTTCTGAGTCTGGGTTTGTGACACTGATTGATCAGCCCTCCCTGGGATGTCTGCTCAGTAAACTATGTCTGACTGAGATTGGTGTTCGTATGATTTTTGAGGTGACTCCTGGAGCCCAGCACCATTTAAAGCTTTCACTAGTGAGGCTCCAGTCCTAAGAAATACTCTGGCCTCCTACAGGTTACCATGAGACTCACTACTTCCTCCATGAAACTTGGCCCCTCTCTGAGGCTAGCCCCTCCTCTGCAAGGGCTGATCAAGGGTATGTGTCATCCAAATACATCTGCTGACAGTCTGTGACACCGCACTGCTCACGCCATATAACAGCTACCAACCACTCTGTCTGGTCATACACCCATGCCGTGAACTTCATAGTAGTCTGTCTCTTTATTCTCAATGGGAGCCAATTTCTGGGATATGATCTAACCTGTCTGTCCAGTATATCATATGGTAACAGAATGAACACTGTTGTTATAGTAACGGTCAGTTGTCCCTGGGATGATGACACACTGTGAACTCCTTTTCTTACAGAGCAACCTTCCACCTGATTACCACATCAGCCTTATCGACATAGGACTGGTGCTGGAGTACCTCATGGGCGGTGCTTACCGCTGCAACTATACTCGGAAAAGCTTCCGGACTCTCTACAACAACCTGTTTGGCCCTAAGAGGGTAGAGCTCAGCAGACACGCGGTGTCCTGTGTCTCCCAGAGTGACATGTGGATCCTTGGTGTGCTTCCCCATTAAGCCTACCTGTGCAGAATGCAACTCTTTACCTCACCTGCCCTGAAGTGACGCCACCCTGCCTCTGCCCTCACACCCAATGCGGGGCCTCCTAGCTTTCACCTCTTAAGACTGGGCCAGGCAGTGCAACCTGTCAAGCATGTCTGCTCTCCCTTCCTTCCCACAATAGCCCTCCCTCTGGTCCCCATGCCTCTGCTCTCTCAACCCGTTCTCCCACCGATCACTGGAGCTCCTGTTGTCTTCCAAAGCAAGGGACAAGGAAAAGTATCTTTTGCCCATGAACACTCAGGGCTCCCCGCTGTTCAACCATAGCCAACCATCTGAGTCATCCAGGACAGCTGCAGCAAGCCATTTGTACCCTACCACAATAGATCCTATTCTTCCACCAAAATCAAAGTTAATTCCTGACCTGCCATAATGCTGCTTCTTGCTCCAGCCTGTTAAACCTCAAGTCACTTAAACATCAGATCTGTGGGGAGCCTTCCCCTCTCCCTTTCCACAGTTTGTACCGCGAGCCTCATTTGGTTCTACTTATGAGGAAGGCTGTGTGTCTGTCTGTCCTTCCCAACTGACTTCTGTTGACAGAAGCAGTTTCCACCTGAAAGCGTTGACCCACTTGGGTATTGTCCTTAATTAATAGTGATACAAAACACTTAAATTTCTTTCTTTTCCTACTTCTTCATCATGCAGCCGAAAGCACTTAAGCTTCTGGGAATGGAAGTAAGTAGAACGTGCTTGTGGCAGTTTATTTATTGTACCTTTGTCATTCCGTGGACGCCTTTAGATTTATATTAACACAAAATTGAGCAATGTTCTCCATAAATAAGCTCTTTGTACAATTCACGAAAATCTTAGATGAGTTGACTGAATCATAAAAAAGCTCATATACCTTTAAAAAATTAAACTGCTTTGTGCACATGCGTGTGTGTGTGTTGTGTGTGTGTGTGTGTGTGTTTCTATGTGTTTGGGTGTGTGCAGGTCAGAGGTTGTCACACGTGTTTTCCTCAGTTGCTCTCCCTTGTATTTATTGAGGCAGGAGTTTTCACTAAACAATTACAACTACTCTATCTAACCAGCTTGGCTTGGGGAAATCTCCTGCCTCTCTCTGACTGTCAAGGCCTAGAATTACAGGCAGGGATGACAGTAGCCCAGCTTTGACACGAGTTCTGGAGATCTGAACACAGTCCTCATACTTCATCAGAGACAAGCATTTTAGCCATTGAGCCATCTCCTCAGCCCGAGATTATCATATTTAAAAAAATAATTTTCTTTTTATTGAAAAGTTCATACATGCACATAGTGTGTTTTAATCAATCAAATCCACCCACACTAAGCAATTCCTCCCATATCCTCCCTGCCCCAAATCTTCCCTCAGTTTAATACTCTGCTCCCAGTCCTGTTTTTGGTTTATTTTTCATTTCCTGATGACAGACACTGGGAATACAAATTCATTCAGGCTTCCTGCCTTAACAGAATTGAACTTGGTAATTTTCATTTTCCTAAAAGTTACTTCATCTAGACCCTTAAGTTTACTTTTACAAGCTTTTCCACAACATTCTAGCCTCCCCTGCCCATCCAAGAGCTTCAGTGATGTGTAATACTTATTCTGAGTTATTTTTAATTATATTTTATTTGTGTGCATGCATGAGTGTGTATGTGTGTGTGTGTGCATGTGTGCACGCACACACATATGTGCATTACATGCCAGTAGATGTCACAAGACAACTTGTAGAAGTCAGTTCTCTCCTTCCATCAGGTAGGTCCTGGGAGGCTTGGCAGCAGAAACCTTCTGGGCCACTTTTCCTATCTCCTGAGTTTTAAAAAATGCACATATCCCCCCATTCCCTTTCTTTCCCCTCCATCTTATTTTTTGAGATGTGGTCTTTCACGGAAGCTGGGCCTCATTGATTGGCTAGACTGGCTTGGCCACCAGAGCCCAAGAATCCTCTTGTCCCTGCTTTCTGGTGCTGGGGTTACAGGTGCATGCTGCCTTAACTGGCTGTCTACACGGCACAGGAACACAGACTCAGTTCCTCATGGTACATAGCAACCCCGTTACTTTTATTTTGAGGCAGAATCTCACTCAGTTGCCCAGATTTGCTGTTGACTCACTCCGTAACTCAGGCAGTTTTTGAACTTGCTGACCTCCTGCCTTGGACTCCAGGTGAGTAGGTATTATAGCTCTGTGCCCACCAGGCCCCACTTAACACTGTTTCTACCAGTTTCTAGTTCAGCTACATCTTGCAAACAAATATTGATGGTCTGCTGTGTTGGAATATGTCCCTAAAGAGACAAACAGGGACTTCACCTTTCCTGTTGTGCTGTCTGTATTTGGCTGATGGGGAGGTTTGGGGGGGGGGTGTTTGTTTTGTCTCCTCCATTAAAGTCCTCTGAAAAAATGAAACTGCTCACTCAGTGGGTTAAGTTATTCCAATAGCAACAGTCCTTTTCAGTTCACTTGGTTTTAAGTGATTTACTTTTCATCATAAAAAATATGCGCCTTCTCAAAGGAGTCAGTATGCAGTGTGACGGCCAGAGACTGGCTTACCAAGTCTCTTAGCTGTTTCTGACACAGAAGTCTCTAGAACCATTTGTTGCCCATTTAGGAAGAACCTTTTTTTTTTAAAGTGTGTTTCTCTCCCCTTAGGATGATGAACCCCCAGCCAAAGGGAAGAAGAAAAAGAAGAAGAAGAAAGAGGAAGAGATTGACATAGATGTGGATGACCCCGCCGTGAGTCGGTTCCAGTACCCGTTCCATGAGCTCATGGTATGGGCCGTGCTCATGAAGCGCCAGAAGATGGCGGTCTTCTTGTGGCAGCGTGGGGAGGAGTGCATGGCAAAGGCCTTGGTGGCCTGTAAGCTATACAAGGCCATGGCGCACGAGTCCTCCGAGAGCGAGCTGGTGGATGACATCTCCCAGGATCTGGACAACAATTCCAAGTGAGTATCTTGAGGGAATCTGAGGATGAGGTTGACTACTGTCTGGTGCTCTCCACCTTGACGGTGTGACCACTGCACTTCTTATTTAGGAACTATGTGGTTGAGGCTTACTCATAAAGGACTTTGCCCATCAGATTGGTCAGTATTATTACTGGTGTCCCTTTGGCTTATTTCTGAGTTCTTACTGGTCTAGTCTGCTGCCTTCTCAAGCATATGATCAAAGACCGTAAAATAAATTTCCATAAAGAAACATTCACGGATGCTGTATAAACTTCAGCATATCTATGTACTGGGCGCTGGATGTCAGGAGGACTTCTGAATTTTTCTTCCCCTAGAGCTTGGGCAGATGTCCAAAATGGGGGGTAATATTGACTTCTTCTCTTCATATAGATTAGGCACTTATTCCCCAGCACGGTGGACTTTCGGTTTAGCTAGTTTCTCCTGAGCACAGGCCTAGCTAAGGAGAGCAGAGTACAGCTAGATTTCAATGCCAGATTTCCTTTTCCCTACCAGAGGAGGGGGTTCTACATTAGCTGTCAGAACCTGGTCGGGTGGGGCCTTGGACTTGGTCACATTTGGACTTGGTCACAGCAAACATTCAGCAATTCATAGGTTATAGCTCATGTTTCCTAAGCCTGCTCTGGTTCTGCAGACACGTCTGCTACAGTACGTGATGATTCTGAGTCTGCCTCCTTGCCCTTGCATTCTGAGGACAGCTGTCTTTCCTGTGATGAACTGAAGAAAGGATGCTGGCCTCCAGCTTGTTCAAGGGATTGTCTGTTGTTAGGAGAGACCAGCTCTTTGCAGGTTGGTCACGTGACAGACTGGGAGTCTGGAGGCCAGAAACGACTTTATAGGCACATGAACTCGAGGTAGCTGAGCCAGACAGCTGTGCCAGGCAGCTGTGCCAGCATCCCATGGCTTTGTTTGGATTCCTTCTGCTTGTGCTCTGGTTTCTGTGATTTCCAAATGATTGGTTGGTTTCTAAGGTTAGAAACCAAGACTTTAAGTGCTTTTCTCTTAGGTTTGTTTTACTTTATTTTATGAGTATTTTGAGTGTGTGTGTGTACCATATGCATGCATGCATGATGCCTGAGGAGATCAGAAGAGGATGTTCCAACCCCCTGGGACTGGAGTTATAGGTATTTGTGAGCCACCATGTGGATGGTAGGAACCGAGCCTAGGTCCTATGCAAGAAAGACAAATCTCTTAGCCACTAAGCTATCTCTCTAACTCCAGAACACAATGCTTTTAAGAACAGAGATATGTTCACCTACCTTGGGTTTCCACATGTAGCCCTGCCTTCTAGAGAGTCCCCCCTTGGTGATATGTCACCCTGAAGCCTATGATCAGGACAAGAAAATACTATGCACTGCAGAAACTTCAAGGGACAGGAATGGCCACTCTCGTTCCCTCATTTCCATCTTTATAACTACAACAAAACCTCCTAGACATGGAGAGACAAAACCAGAGGAGAAGGATAACTATGTGGCCTTATTTTAACTACATCCCATGACCAAAAAAAGGCAAAAGAACTGAATATGGCTATAGCTGTCGTTAAATATTGGAATCAGGGTCATTAGGAAAAAAAGTAACAAACTCTCTTCAAAATTCAGCTGTGTCACTGTCTTTGTGCTCCTGACTCCTGCACTTCCTCTGCTGTGGTTTTGAGTTCTGTCTCCCTGCAGGTGTGTATCAACTCTGCTTGGGCAGACAAAACGTGTGGTGTTAGGCTATGAACTTAGCCTATGATGGTGGGGGCCCCAGCCTGGATCAGAAAGGAGGCAAGCTGAGGCCAAGGAGACAGGGGCTCCCAAACTCCAGGGTGTCCAGTCGCTGCTGGAAATCTCATAGAGTCTAGAACTGGGGCCGAATGGGCCTACAATGACCAGCCTGGGGTGGTCAGGGCCAAGGGGTGGGGATAACGTCAAGAGTCCAGGAGCATGGAGGGACCTTCTGTGGGAGACATAGGTGTTGAGGCTCTATATGATGAAGGCTTTCCCCCTTACCTCCACACAGCAGTTCTTGATGAGACAGTCCTTGCTTGCCCATACTATTTATTCATTGTTCACTGTGGAAAATGGGTGCATTCAACTTACTCAGGGTGGACCAGAGGTTAAACACCTTTTACAAGAAGGAATGCCTGAGAAGGGACGCTTACTGGCTGAATCCTCAGGGTGGCCCATCTAAATACCTCATTTACATGGAGAACTCTGTGCTCTAAGCTACATGACTAGGGGTCACAATTCTAATGTGGGGTGCCATGGTCACATGCTCCAGGACAGGAACAGGGCCGGGAGCAGATAAAATGCCTACCAGTCTCAGATATGAGAATACCAGGGTTTCTGAATCCATTCAACCTTCCCAGATTTTGTCTGGTGACACTTGCCCTAACCCTGACATCAGGTCATAGAGGTTATGAGCAATCAGATATCTTGCTCCGGGCTCTATGACAACTACACTCTGTCTCATTGCACAGAGCATGTTGGATTATCTTGTAATCAAGGCTGTGTTGAAGTTTTACACAACACATGAGAAGCACATGGTTAAAATGTTTGGTTTATATCAAACACATGGGTATGGCTAACACCCACAGTTAGAATCGGAACCTAACCAACCCCACAAGACACGCTGCTGCTCTACATGCCCCCCTCCTGGGGGTTCCAGAAGCAGCCGCTGGTTACCACTGCAATTCCGAAGATCTTGCCTTGTCCATCTGCCTCACAGTACTGTGTACAGTCCAAGGAAAAGGTCTTTGTCTCCTTGGGGCCTGAGGGACATAGCTAGCTTCACCTAAAGCTCTGTTGCAGGAAGAATAACCAATCCTCTTTCTAACCAATCACAGAGACTGCTACTTGCTGCCCCCCCCCCCCACCTCTGCCTCTGGTGACAGATCTTGAGAATGTACAGAGGACCTCAGAACCACTTTCAACTGTGTTCTGTGTCTTATGGCTCCCCAAGTTACCTTGGACACATATATTTAAGTACAAACTCATAACCTCTATGGTTTTGTCACTGCTGACATCTTTTTCCCTCCAGAGATTTTGGCCAGCTCGCTGTGGAGCTGTTAGACCAGTCTTACAAGCATGATGAACAGGTTGCCATGAAACTTCTGACCTATGAGCTCAAGAACTGGAGCAACTCAACCTGCCTTAAGCTGGCTGTGGCAGCCAAGCACCGGGACTTCATTGCTCACACCTGCAGCCAGATGCTGCTGACAGACATGTGGATGGGAAGACTCCGCATGAGGAAGAACCCTGGCCTGAAGGTGGGTGTGCCGTGGCCATCAGGCTGGGATCACAGAGACAGGGGGCACTAGGCTGAGCTCTGTACCTCAAGCTTATCCCATGTACAGTGGTCCTACAGTACCGGAGTTCACTTTCCTCCACTTCAGTTACCCCATCACCCACAGGCTGAAAGTGTGCGAGAAATAATTGACTCATAAGTTTCCTTTGTCTGTTTGCTTGATGGGCAATCAAGGGCCTGATGTAAATTAGATGAAGGCCCTGCCACTGGGCTACACCCTAACTCCTTGCTTGAGTTGTAAATTGCATTCTGAGTAGCACAATGAAGTCTCATACGATCACACTCTGTCCCACCCAAAACATATATCATCTGCGTGTCCAGTATACCTACAATGTATTCTGCACCTACCCACTAGCCGTCTAGCAGATATCTTGTTTACCAGACAAACTGTCACAACACTCCAGTGCTTGCATTCAAGTAACCCTCAAGTTCCTTACTAACTAACAGTCTCAAAGAGGAGAGACTCCCAGGAAGGAGACACCGTGATGTAAAATGTACCGGCACACTAGCATGGCCACTAGGTGGCGGTGCCACAGGACATATAGACAATGTACAGAGGAAGTACTATATGTTTCTGGCATTCATTGGTGGTTAGGGGGGATAAGGAGGACACTGTATTCCCCTGAGCAACCCCATGAAGGAGACACTACAATAGTTCTAGCTTTACAGATAAGGAACTCAAAGCTTGCAGATGAAGTTGTCCAAAGCTTGAGCTGCTTACTGTGGACCTGAGCTGAGGTAGTCAGACACTTGGGTCTATACAGCCAGCATCCCTGGCTTACAGAGCTCTTGCTACAGTCTGTATTTTCAGCTGAAGCCCACCATGACTGATCACGCTCTCCAGACAGGTCACCAACTTATGATTGAAGCACAGATCTGGGAACTGAAGAGATTGCTCAGTGGTTAGAACCACCCTTGCAGAGGATCCAGGTTCCATTCTCAGCACCACAATGGTTAACAAATGTCTGTAACTACAGTTCCAAGAGATCCAATGTTGTCTTCTGGCCTTCCCAGGAGCTGCATGTACATGGTGCCCAGACACACATGCAAACAAAACACCCTCATGTGCATAAAAATAAATTAACCTTAAAAAAAAATCAAAGTATAGATTTGACCTCTGTTTCTACAGTATTTTAGCTGACAGTATCTCCCTTACTTAGGAGGCTTAGGAGAGAATATGAAGCAATGAAAAGGTTTGAAGAAGATATATTGGGAGAAAAATCACTGTTAACAAACTCCTGGATTATCTTGAGAAAAGGTTTGGTAATCCAAGTATCTAATGGTTATATTACGGTGGTTCTAAGGGCTCTCGATGAGAACAGAGTCTTAACACGGCAGGTTTTGTATCTTATCTGAAATGCCTGGGGCCAAAAGTGTTTCTAGTTTCTTTCTAGAAATTTGGAATTTTCGCATGGACCTAATAAGCTATCTTAGAGATGGTATTCAAGTCCAAGTGCACAATTAAGTGTTTTAATTCAGTTTATATGCACAGCCTAAAGATTCATTTTATTTGCTGTTTCTAGGTTGCCTGTGTTTTGACCATGGCTCGTTACCATTAAGTCGGTGACTTTCCACTTACGGCATTGTGTTAGGTTGAGGGTTTGGAGTATTAAAAAGGCACAGTGACTAGCAGAAGAGACTCCACCTCTTAGAAATACAGACGCCATGCCTAGCTATCCAATTCAACACCGTGCACAGACTTGCTAGATTGATGTTGTATATAGCCTCAGATATTAATAAATACAGTTTGTCTTCAGAATGGCAAGATCAAAGAGGCGTTGAAGAAAACAGGTCAAGTGTGAAGCAGGGAATGCTGGGTCGGCATTACGAGTCATTGGCAGCACTGACGCCTAGAAGGCCGCAGAGAAACAAGGCCTTTGTCTTCATAGTTTTGATTGGAGAAACATTTAGAACCTGGAAACTTTTTAAAAACCTGATCCAGCTGTTTGAAACACATGAGGAGGGCCAGGGAGGTAGTTCAGTGGTACAACACTTGCCTAGCTTGCATAAAGCCCTGGGTTCAATCGCAACATGGTAACAGAGTAAAAAAATCAAACGCACAAGGAAAGCAGATTGCCTAAAAACAGGTACAGAGCCAGGCCAGGACTAATGGTGTTCACCTGTGGTCCTAGTTTCATGGGAGGCTGAGGCAAGAAGGTTGCAAGTTTAAGGCTTGCCTGAGCTGAAGAGTGAGTTTGAGTCAACTTGGACAACTCAATGAGCTATGGGCAAATCACAAGCAAAGACAGGGCTATATACTGCCTAGTGGCAGAGCCCTTGCCTGGGGTGCATGGTGTCCTGGGTTTGATCCTAAGTACTTCAAAAATAAATACAAAATAAGCTAGACAAACATTGAAACTTGGCTTTCACCATACATATCTCAAAGTATTAACAGATAAATAAGTCCCTGTGTTTTACAACACCCTCTCAGCACCGCACCCCACCCCCCATGCAAAACGCATGCAACTGAATGAGAAGCATGTAGAGTAAATAAAGACAGAGGCTTGGTTGGACCTCAGAAGGTTGTACTCCAGAAGAGCAGGATGAGGATGTGGGGGGATGCTTCAGTCACTCAAGCATGAAGGCCTAAGTTTGATTCCCTAGAACACATGTTTAAAGAAACGAAAACAAAACAAGTCAGACATGTAGTCTCAATGCAGAGAGACATGATAGACAGGTCCCTGGAGTTTGCAGCCAGGCAAGATGCTTTAGCTGGTGACTTCCAGGTCTGTGAGAAACCCTCTATCAACAAAACAAAATAAAACAAAGTAGCCACTCCTGTGGAAGGTCACCTGAGGTCCTCTGGCTCCCACGTGAACTCATATACCACATACATGTGCACATGCATACACAGAGAGAGAGGGAGAGGAGGGAGGGAGATAACGGATAGATTGATTGAATGAACAGCTAAAAAGCCCCCAAGTGTCAGGGATATAGGTTTAGGGAAGCAAACACTGTTGGAACTGTTGATAATCCTTAACAAGAAAACAGATGGGGAATTGAAATTTCAGGGTGAAATTAAAGCCACACACACAAAGTTGAGGTTCAGGCTTGGTTAGGATTAAACTTAGAGTCTTTTAGCAATCAGTGGAGCATAGAGAAGCACCTGATAAAACAGCAGCGAGCGGCCGAGCATCCTTTCATCCTCTGGGCCGAGCTCAGCCCTTCCTCTGTGAGTCACACGAACCTCCCAACTCTAAGTATCCCTATTCTCATCACGCTGAAATATTTTTATACAAAACAGAGGCGGTATTAGATTTTAATTTAGTTGTGTACTTGCTTTGTTTGGGTAGTTTGGTTTTATGGTGTTGGGATCTGGTGCAGCAATGCGTCCATGCAGGCAAGTACTCTAGCTAAGCCTCTGTCCCAACTTACCTGCATGGAGACTCAGTGTTAGTTAGATCATAGCATTTTAGAGTCTGGATTACACACACCTCAATGTTAGGTCATAGCTTTTTAGAGTCTAGGTTACACACACTATTGCGTATCATTTCTCTTCTGAAAAAAAAAAAAATCAGTGGATGTTTTTCAAACTTCTCATGATTCTGTCAAAGTACCCAGCACAGGAAGCCATGGATCATCGGAGCAGGGATGAACATAGTCCAGGCCGCTGTGCAACTGACAAGTGTGGACAGTCTAAACTTCACACATTTAACTGTACATTCAGCCTTCCAGCTCCAAGGATTTCATGTTCTTGAAATCAACCAAATACCAAGCCTCTTTAGAGGCTTTCAAAATGTCTTAGTGGGCAAAAGTACCCGATGCCAAGCTGGTCAGCCTGAGTTCCATCCCGAGACTTCACAGCTTGAAGGAGAGAACCAACTCTTGAAAGCTGTACTCTGATTTGTACAAATTCATTGTGACATGTGATATGCACATGCTAGATGGGTGATAGGTGTGTAATAAAAGAAAAACAATATTTGTAAATACACCTGAACTGAATGAGTATAAACCATTTTCCCTCTTTACTCCCTAGGGAATACAGTATGACAGCTTTGACATTACATTAGGTTAGCAGCTATCTAGGCATGATTCAGAGCACGTGGAAGGATGTGTGCAGACGATATGCAGATACTGTGTCACTTAATGACCATAAGTATCCAGAGGTTTTGGTATCAACGGTTGGTGAGTCAGTAGAGTACCCTCTGGGTCCACTATGAGTGCATATTCAGGAAGGATTAACTCAAGAGACCTACCCAAAATGTGGATAGCACCAGTCCATAGGCTAACATTGGGTGATATAAAAGAGGAAAGAGAGAAAGCCCAAAGTGCTAGCTCATGGGGGAAGGGGAGACTCCCCCCGCCCCAGCCAGGATGTGAGCTGCTTTGCCCTCTTCTTCCCTCCCCACTCTGAGTTAAAATAAGTGTCTTTCCTCCTACAACTTGCTCTCTTAGGTATGTTGTCACAACACACACACACACACACACACACACACACACACACACACGAGTAACCGACAGAGACTAGATTTTCCTAGAATCGCCACAGTTTAAAACTTGGTTTGTTTCTCCTCTCATAGGTCATCATGGGGATCCTTATCCCACCCACCATCTTGTTTTTGGAATTCCGTACATATGATGACTTCTCCTATCAAACATCCAAGGAGAACGAAGACGGCAAAGAAAAGGAAGAAGAGAATGTGGTCAGTGGCACCCTAGAGGGTCACATGGCTCTCATTATCCGTGTTAAGATTTGGTTTACCATGGATTTAGAAAGCTTGCTAACAGGGGCACTTGGAGAAGTTTCCCTTGTTAAGGCCACTTTGTGCTGGAAAGGCCCACCTGCAGGCCACCTGCCATGTGCTGGGAGTGGCCTAGTTCCACCTGCAGCCCAGCTGCCATGTGCTGGGAGTAGCCTAGTCCCACCTGCAGCCCAGCTGCCAGGTGTTGGAGATGGCCTGTTCCCA
>NW_021604712.1:11026387-11034915 GCF_004785775.1 Grammomys surdaster | reverse complement strand
TCCCACCTGCAGCCCAGCTGCCAGGTGTTGGAGATGGCCTGTTCCCACCTGCAGCCCGCCTGCCAGGTGTTGGAGGTGGCCTGTTCCCACCTGCAGCCCAGGTGCCAGGTGTTGGAGATGGCCTGTTCCCACCTGCAGACCACCTGCCATATACTGTGCTGTTTTCCAGGATGCAAATGCAGATGCTGGCTCGAGAAAGGGAGATGAGGAGAACGAGCACAAAAAGCAGAGGAGCATTCCCATTGGAACAAAGATCTGTGAATTCTACAATGCGCCCATTGTCAAGTTCTGGTTTTACACAGTAAGGCCCTCCTGACGATTGCCCTTGGTCATGTGGGGGAATACTGAGAGCTACATTGCAATCAAGAAAACTTTCAAAAGTTTCAAAAGGTGTCCAAAAGTTCGTTAAGCTAAAAACAGAACTAAGACCAGCTGAGGGCTTTAATATTAGACCCCAACATACTGTCATATGTATTTTATGTATGTAAGAATATTGGCCATCCGAGGCCCCTATGACGTCATGAAGCAAAATAGCCATGTTCTATCCTTAAAGGATTTTAAAAATGCTGTTAGTAATTAAAACTTAGGGAAGTTTTGTTTGGTTTTTAAGATAAACAAAATGGGGGGGCTGGATAGATGGATCAGCAGTTAAGAGCACTGTTTGCCCTTCCAGAGGTCCTGGGTTCAATTCCCAGCATCCACATAATGACTCAGAACTGTTTGTAACTGCAGTTCCTGGGCATTCAATACCTTCTTCTGGCATCCACAGATGCTAGGCACATGGTACTCAGACATACATGCAAGCAAAATACCCACACACAGAAAGATTTTTAAAAATAAATGTAAGAAAATGTTTTTAAACAAAAAAGACTAATAAATTAAAGAGCATAATCACAGATCCTTTTTTTTCCCACTAACTAGAAATGGATATTAAAAGAATTCAGGTTGTGTCGGCTTTATCTCTATAATACACACCCAAACTAATCAACTTATAAAGAGAACAGGGGACTTTCAGTTCATGGTACTGATGTTTCAGTACCTAGTCAGTTGTTCCTGGTGTTTTTGGACCTGTGGTAAGGTAGTGCATCATAGCTGAGAGTCTGTGGCAGAGAGAAACCACACTTCCCACAGCTGTGGAACAAAGGAAAGTAAAGAGAAGGTGCTCCAGTCCCAGTATTCCCTCAGAAGGCCCACCCCCACTGGCCTCCTTCTGGGCCCCAGCTCTTAAAGGCTGCACCACAGGCTGGGAACAAAGCCTTTAACACATGGTCTAATGGGAGCAATTCCAACAGAAACAATAGCAAGGCTGAA
Source organism: Grammomys surdaster (assembly GCF_004785775.1). NCBI lineage: Eukaryota > Metazoa > Chordata > Mammalia > Rodentia > Muridae > Grammomys > Grammomys surdaster. Next base: position 11,033,604 of record NW_021604712.1, on the reverse strand, counting down.
CCCAGATCATAAACACACTCAGAGTTAACGAAGACTATCTTCTCTAAAGCCCTCACCAAACAGATGTGCTTGGAAACAGCAGGTCGTTTCCAGGCTTAGGTCTGTCTAAACTCCTTGGAGAATGAGGCTCACCCGTTGCAAGAGCAGGGCAGGACACAAGAACAGATTGGAGCAGTCCCAGAGTCATGCCTGGGGCCACAGTAGTTTGGGCACAACACCATTCTGGAAAGCCAGCTGCAAAAAACGTGCTGTCAGCTGTGCCCTTTTCCCATGTGCCTCAACTCTTCCCCGACCCACCCCAATCCTACCCTTCTCCTTGTCAAAAAAATAATTTGTTGTGGCCACAGAATACCACAGGCCCGTCACTGGAAACCAGGGAGTTGGGGAGGGAGGAAGGCCATCACTGTGGGTCTTCACAGAGAATTCATCCACATGGCGTCTCTTCTAACTTCTCAGTTGTCCATCTACAGTGGGGGGATTTAAGGGCAAGCTGTGTGAGGCAGGGATGCTAAATCACCCTTGCCATTTTCCCAGAAATAAGACACACACAACATCAAACTACCAAAAAAAGGGTTCCTTGTATAATATGACTGATTGTTACAACTTCGTAAGAAAGGTATAGTCAGGCAGATCATGGGGTGTCTATGTCAGAGCCTGTATTGCACCAAAGTATAGGATGCCCCCAGGCTACCTCAGTTTCTGCACCAGTGATAACCATGAAGGAAGGGTGTCCTCTAAGTAGGTCAGTCTATGGGAAGAAACCTTTCGTAGATGAAGCACTGAATGTCATCCCAGAGACACATCTGCCATCTTTTCCTTCTTCAGATCTCCTACTTGGGTTACTTGCTACTGTTCAATTACGTCATCCTGGTGCGGATGGATGGATGGCCCTCACCCCAAGAGTGGATCGTCATATCCTACATTGTGAGCCTGGCATTAGAGAAAATACGAGAGGTAATTATTGAAAAGGCTTGTCCCCCTCCCATCTCTGCTACTAACTGCTGAGTTCAACTTCAGACGCTAGTAATGCAGAGTTTTCTGCAGATGATGGCTCCTCGCGAGCCTCCCTCCCTGGGAAGCATCTACGAGGCACTCTATTTGCTTCTTTCAGATGTATACACCGCCTCGCTCTGACTGACTTTCAACTCACAGTTCAAAAACACAAGGCAAAGTAAATGACACGATAATAAAACTAGGTTTGAGAGTATAAATTAGCTATCCCAAACATGGCCAGCTACTTGAGATGAGCCAAAAGGTACATACAAATGGGCACAAATTTTGGCTGTCTTTTGAGACCTGTGAGTTAAACTGAGGGATACATGAGATGGCACTTTTGAAAAAGTGTGTGTGTGAGTGTGTGTGTGTGTGTCCCACACATGCACACCCACACTCTCACCTGCATGTGTGTTTGAGCATGTGTGTGAGTGTGTCTGTGTGAATGCACCCATCCATGTGGGCAGACTTGCTCATGCTAGTTTAGGTTGGCTTTATTCGATCGTTTCTCTACCTTCATGTTTGAAGCAGGGTCTCTTACATGAGCCTGAAACTCACTGTTTTAGACTGGCTGCTGAGAAAGTCTCTGGATCTCTCCATCTCTGCAACGTTCTTGCCCTATTCACAGAGCTAGGGTTACAGGCACACGCCACCACAGCCAGATTTTACGTTAGTTCCGGACACTAGAACTCAGGGCCTCGTGCTTGCCCAAGAGACACTTCACCCACAGATCCTCCTCCTCAGCCCAGGGAATGGCATTTATGCTGGAACTTGACACTTGTTCAAGGGGTGCATGGAAGTAGAGTTCTTGGTTCGAGAGCAGGAGGGAAAGAGGTCAGAGGAGAAGCAGCTGAGTGAGGTGCAGCTTCAGAAAGAGGCTTTTCTCAATGTAATCCCACTGAGAGAAAAAAACTGAAAGAAGAGAGAGGAGTTTCTTACCCACATCAGTTGTTTGGCACCAAGTTCATCGGTGACTCCAATTACCCAAGGGGGCAGGCCTCCCAGAATGGAGCAGGTGTGGGCCCTACAGCAGCACCTGCAGCAAATGGGTGGCATGCCCACCTGGTGAGAGGCTCCAGGGAACCTGGGCGGGGCCCAGAGCATCTGCTGCAAGCAGAGGGCCCCAGATTCTAAAGGAAGTGCAGAAAAAGAACAGGCACACTCCTACACAGGACACAGGAAAAAAAGCCAAAAAGGCAGTTCTGCAGGAAGCGGAGGAAACGCCACCGAGGATGGGTCTTTCTGCTGTCACTCACAAGTCTGAACTTATCCACATTCACTCACGAACAGCATATTTTTATCCAGGCAGAACAGGAGCTTAAAATGAAAAACCACACAGTACCGACTGCTGACCTTTTCCCTACGGACATAGAACGAATACTGCTATTTTGTAATTACTATTGACCTCATCCAGTAGAGTAAGCTTGATGTCTCCGGTCAAGTGACAGCTGAGCCATCAGGAGTGCTGGGAATTCCCTGTACAACCCACCCTCTTGCATGACTTCTACTGTTCCTCTGTCTCGGCTGCATTAGATTTCTGTGGCTGTTACATCCAGGACTTCCCAAGGGGCCTGTCTTACCATTACATACCATGTACAATGCGGGGGTGAGGGGACACACATGTAGGAGTCGGAGGACAGTTTTGGGAATCTATTTTTGTTTCTCTACCTTTAAGTGGGTCCCGGACAATCAAACTCAGGTCACCAGGCTTGTATGGCAAGTGCCTTTACCCACTGACCCAACTTGCTATCCCTCCATCAAGATCTGGATCCTGCCTATAGTCACAAGAGAGACAGGACAGCTGTCAGTCAGCATACATGGCCTGCTGAGACAGCACACCCTTCTGTGTTAGTTGACAGACAGCTAACACCCCACTGGCCCTGGAATCCTGGGATCTCCCCATGATTTCCAAAGCTGAAGGGGTACCCTGGCATGGCTGCCTCGTACCCTGTGTGCCTCCGCTGTGCCTGCCATGACTTTAAGTGTATGACTACACATACTGCCAGCTGAATAGTTTCCACTTTACTCTGTGGAAGTGTCCTTTTAGTCAGTGGTGATGCAGAAAAAAAGATATCTCAAACAGGAGGGAAAATCTGGTTCAACTTTCCCTGACTTCTCATGTCCAACTTGAGAAGGAATTTTGGCAAGCCTGAGTTTCCCAGTCCCATCCAGCCATTCTCTGCCAGGTGGGTCATCCTTCTGTGGTAACAGAGGACTTGTCCCTGCTCTAGAGTTGTCCTTCTGTACAGTTCTGGAATGTCAGCCAACAGGCACGAGTCCAGATAATTAAAAAGGGAATCAAAAGGCAGCTGCTCTAATTACAGCCAGAGGGAGACAATTTGCAAGGCATTTCCTGAGTCTACGAAATCCCTGCATCTAAGAATACAGAGGATTCTGTGGAATTTCCCCCTCTAGATATACTCTCTGCCAGAAAAATTCATGTGCAGAGTTCTTGAGCCACAAAGACCCCGGATGCCCTGGACTATCCAGGCACACTTATCTTTCCTAGATTCTAATGAAGATAAGATTTCTAATAGGACCTTCTCAGCTTATTGTTCTTTGGGGTTTACTTACAGATCCTCATGTCAGAACCAGGCAAACTCAGCCAGAAAATCAAAGTATGGCTTCAGGAGTACTGGAACATCACAGACCTTGTGGCCATCTCCATGTTCATGGTTGGGGCCATCCTTCGCCTCCAGAACCAGCCATACATGGGCTATGGCCGGGTCATCTACTGCGTGGATATCATCCTCTGGTACATCCGAGTGTTAGACATCTTTGGTGTCAACAAATATCTTGGCCCCTATGTGATGATGATTGGAAAGATGGTTAGTAACAATTCCCTATGAGTAACCAGATAACTTGGCTTTAGAACACCAGACCAAGCTAGGGTGTGGTTCCCTTTGATTTCATTTAGTCTTCCCTTTGCAGCTTGCTTAATGTATGCAATTGCCCTGCATGCTGCCTGCATGCTGACATCTTCATAAACTCCAACAGGAAAGCATGAGTTGCAGATTTCCTACACATGCCCTTACATTGACATTTACCTCTCACCGTGTACCAGGGGCTTGATACATGGTATCTTCCTTCTTCCATGTCATATTTAAAGTTAGTATGATCAACTGTATTTATCAAATTTGTTCTGATTATGTCCTGATTATATTTCAATAGTAAGAGAAAAGAAAATGTCTTTCACCTTTCTAAGAATTTGCTTTGCTGTCTCAGGACATAAGAACTGTCTCAGTTCTTGGATGTAGTAAGAGTTCAATAGCAGGCAGCTGGGGAGTGATCAAGAACACTGGCTGTTCTTCCAGAAGACCTGGGTTTGATTTCCAGTACTCACACGGTGGCTAACAACCATCTGTAATTCCAGTCCCAGCAGATCCAATGCCCTCTTCTTACTTCTGAGGGCACTATATACACGTTATATGAAATACATGCAGGCAAAGCACACATACCCAGAAGATAAAATAATTTTAAATTAAAAAATAATCCAGCAACAGTTGTATCTCAATATACTTGCTCTGCACCTTGGAAGCTAGAACCATCACAGAGGTAATTCACACTAGGATCTGGATTTCATATTTTAAGAAGTAGCATCCATTTTAGAAAGCTCTCATAGTAAAATTCAGATTGATAACTCCCTGGCCTTTGGCAGAAGTCAGTGACAGTGACAGGCTGGCCCCTACCTGTAACCCAGCAATCTGGCTCATGTCCTCTAGCCTGGGGTGGCTATGTTCTTTGGGTGATTAGTGTGGGAAAAATCCATGGTGACATTTACTTCAAAACAGTTCACAGAATGTGAGACTACCTACAAACCAGCAAGTTATTCCTGACTACTAAAATGGATTGTGTTAGGACTAGTCTCAGAAGAAAGGCAATCTTCTATGTTGCATAACAGTCAACTAATGGGATAACGGAATAATAATTATTAACTTAATAAATCCAGTTGATTTGAGCTACAGGACATACGGTTTAGTTAATTCCAATAAGAACTCTTATACTCAGAGATGTTCAAAATTAAAGATTACAGGATCTAGAGTGAAGGCTAAATGGTTAAGGGCACTGGCCTTTCTTCCAGAGACTCTGAGTTTGTTTGAAACCAAGCAGCCCCATGTTGGCCCACAACTGTCTGCCACTCAGGTCACAAGTGATCTGACACCTTCCATTGGCACTACATGTATGTGGTACAGACAGACTTGTAGGCAAAGCACTAATATACATAGAAAAGTGTTTTTGTCTAAACTGGGAGTTATAGTAGTTTAGTACCGGCAGTGTGGCTCAGTACCTACCCAGCACATATGAGGCCCTGGTTCAATCCATAGCACCACATAAAAGGGAGGAAATGGAATTTATTTCAGCTTAGCATCCAGAGCCCTCAGCATTCATGTGTGCCCTCACAATTCTTCATGCTTTTATTTCCAAGATGCATCTTTTCTTGCTGTTGCTCCTAAAACCTCCCATGTTTTCTGATATGAGTCATTCCTTTCTCTATTTCCTTGTCATTTGTAAGACATGGTCTTTGCTAGCCCTGGCTGGCCTGGCAATCATTATGTAGACCAAACTAGCCTAAAATTCACAAACTACCCCCTCCCCTACCTCTTCTTCTTCAAGTGTTGTCTCTTCTGTCTTCAGTGTTGGTATGCCACTATGGCCAGCTCTTTCTCTGTTTGCAGTTATAATTACCAGAAGAGCATCTGTGTATGGGTGTGTCATGTGGCTTTTGTCGCCATAATAAAATACAAATTATGAAAGAAAATGTATATTACAGCTCACGGGCATGGTTGGCTGAGCCTGTTGCTTTGGGTGTGTGTCAAAGGACTACTTCATGTAAGAGTACACACTGGGGCAAGCATGCTTACAGAGTAAGGCAAGGAGAAAAGAGAGAGGGAGATGACAAAGTCAAGCCCTCATCCTGATGCCTTAAGGACCTCGCAAAAAGCCACATCTCTCAAAGGTCTCATCTTCATCCTGGGGATCAATAATGTCAACCTGAAAGCTAACCCTTTAACACATGGCCTTTAGTGTTGGGCATTCTAGACACAAACTAAAAAAACATAATTCAAAAGCCTTTTGTGAGAGGCATTCTAGAACCAACCTAGTGATGAACAGCAATAAAAGAGAAGCAACAAGGATCCTGTGCAGATGAAGACAGCCAGGTTCTGGAATAAGACAAATGCTTTCTTTATAAAGGGTATCAAAGCCAGTGGATGAGAAGGAAAGATGGGAAAGCTTTCTTCATCATAACTAAAGTGACACTGACACCTTTGGAGAGCACAATGGCATGAGCCAGTGTGAACTTGGTCCAGGAGTCAAACTGTAAGACTTGTGTTCTTCCTATGCAGATGATTGACATGCTGTACTTTGTGGTCATTATGCTGGTTGTGCTGATGAGTTTTGGTGTAGCTCGGCAAGCCATCTTGCACCCAGAGGAGAAGCCTTCTTGGAAACTGGCCCGAAACATCTTCTACATGCCCTACTGGATGATCTATGGGGAGGTGTTTGCAGACCAGATAGACCGTAAGACTAGAATTCATAGTAAGACTCTCTTCCCTGCTTCCAGGGCGGATGATCAGTTCCAAATTAATGGAAGAGCACACATTAATTTGGAAGTAAAGTATTTTTCATTCTGCCACAGGATTGGATGGTTTTATGAAGAAATAAGTACAGACTAAAGTGTAGATTTTTTGAAGTATTAGCCGTTTTTCTCTAAAACCTACTCTCTAGAGTTCTGAGTCTCACATCCTTTGAGCTGTTGGCTGTGACATCATATGATGTAGCCCCAGCTATTACATTCACTAACCCACAACAGCTATAGTTACCTGTACAGGGCCCACACCAGACCAGGACTATTGATAAGTCAAGGAAATGGAAAGGGTTCACTGGGCTCTACCCTTTACCTCTGACCTACTGGCTGTCACTATCATCTACTGGCTGTCACTATCATCTACTGGCTATCACTATCATCTACTGGCTATCACTATCATCTACTAGCTGTCTCTATCATCTACTGGCTGTCACTATCATCTACTGGCTATCACTATCATCTACTGGCTGTCACTATCATCTACTGGCTATCACTATCATCTACTGGCTGTCACTATCATCTACTGGCTGTCACTATCATCTACTGGCTATCACTATCATCTACTGGCTATCACTATCATCTACTGGCTATCACTATCATCTACTGGCTGTCACTATCATCTACTGGCTATCACTAT
>NW_021604712.1:11023359-11026377 GCF_004785775.1 Grammomys surdaster | reverse complement strand
ATCATCTACTGGCTGTCACTATCATCTACTGGCTGTCACTATCATCTCCTGGCTGTCACTATCATCTACTGGCTGTCACTATCATCTACTGGCTGTCACTATCCTATCATCTACTGGCTATCACTATCAATAGACTCTGAGAAAGGGGAGGAATCATTATCTTTAGTTTTGTATCTCTGCTGAGAACACCAGACTCTGAAGAATTGCTCCAAAGTCATGGGCATACAGGTCATCCTGATTAATCAAAGTGGATCACAAAACAAATGCCTAGTCATAAACAGGAGAGGGAAATTTGTGGGGGCGGGGTGGGGAGGTTGACGGGAGAGATAGAAAGGTGGGGGTGTAAGAGGCCAGTACACATTGTATACATGTGAGAAATTGTCTAAAAATGAATTTAATTAAGTATATATTTAAAGCAAGCAAACAGAAGGTTCTGGACTAGAGACTGTAATATTTTTATTGCTCATGTTTTTAATTATACTGGTTAATGAGAGATGATAAAGAGGTAAACAAAAGACTATACTTTGTTTTCCAGTAACATCATTAAACGCAGGTTTTTTAGTTCCTCATCTGGCTGTTTCGCTGTCTCTTGGTATCCATTTGTGCTGATGAGTTTTTCACGGTAGGATTCAGGGAGTGCTTGGTTGTTCAGCTCGAAAGTTAAAAGGATCATCTGCCAGCAACATTGTGTCTTTCCAGTGCTTAACTCACTGTGCTGTGGCTCACAGACATATGGCCTGATAAATATTCATGAACTCCATTTCTCAGAATTAATAATAGGTGCTTTACTCTAAGCAGAGCACTGCTTCCAAGCGTCACCTTGTTAACTCTCAGACTTGAGTCTTTGCACCTCTTAGTGCTTGTGTCGGTCAATTGTTTTACGTTCCTCTCAACCATCGTCTTGTTTTCTTTCCTCCCCTCCTGGGACAACTGAAACACAACACACACTCCTCATATCCGATGATGGTCTAGTTTACGCCATGGAAATCAACCGTAAGTTCACATGGAATTGGTGGGTTTACGTTGTGAAGTGTTTCGTTAAATAACCTTTTCTCTCAGCTGATCACTGATAGTCTTACCCTGTTTTAAAATATGTCTTCTGTTTTCTCAAGACAATACCTTTTTAGACTTTAATTAAAAGTGAGCAGAGTATAAGTTTCACATTGGGATCATCCGATTTCCCCACTTTGGGAAATAGGTCTCTTAAGTGAACAGATTCAAACATGACTCCAGAGGGTCATTGCTCTGAGAGGGTGCCAGGGACCCCCTACCCCACATCCGAACCAAAGTGTTTTCAGAGTTAATGCAGAATGCAACCGTGAAAATAACAAGAAGACAGTGCCAGCTAATGGCTAACAGTTAAAAGACAGAATAGACTTCTAACAGACAACACAGGAAGATACAATAATGGTAAATGAGCCGGTTTAATCATTAAGAACTTGTATATAAGTGGGGTGTGGCTCAGTTGTAGAGTGCCTGTCTAGCATGTGCAATCCCCTATGTTTATTTTTGTGGCACTACTAAACAAACAAAGCTTCTAAATGGGGTGTGGGAGAAGAAGAAAATGGAAAATATCTGCAAATACAAGCAGCTCACTTTGACTAATTCAGAGTGAAAACATAAGTTCTAGTACCTTCTTCAAATGATTTGATATTTTTGCTTAGAATATTACTGCTTAGGAAATACAAAAGTCAAATTAAGTCAAGTGTGAGGGGTACATAACTGTAATCCCAGCACATGAGAGGTTGAGGCAGGAGGATTTAAAGTTTGAGACTGCCCTAGGCTACATAGTAAGATATATCTCAAATTAAATAGGGCTGGGGAGATGGCTCCATGGGTAAAGGGCTTGCCATGAAAGCACAAGGCCCTGAGTTCTATTCTCTAGAACCCATGTAAAACAGCCAAGTGCAGTAGAACATCCCTAACGGGAAGGTCCCTGGGGCCTGCTGGCTTTACAGTAGCCAAAATAGCAAACCGCAGGCTCGGTAAGAGAAAGACCTTGCCTTAAAAAATAAGGTGGAGAGCATCTGGTCTCTACATACAGACACACACATGTGCATGCACAATCACGTATGGATCACACCAAAAGAAATAGGCTATTTAAAAGACATATAAGATCTTTATCCATTACGTATACAAAAGAACCGCCTTCCCCCTCTCCACCCCATTTTTTTTTCAGCTCCTTGTGGTGAAAATCTCTATGACGAAGAAGGCAAGAGGCTCCCTCCCTGCATCCCTGGTGCCTGGCTCACACCTGCCCTCATGGCCTGTTATCTCCTGGTGGCCAACATCCTGCTGGTCAACCTACTGATAGCTGTTTTCAAGTATGTATCATGACAGAGCATGACAGAGGCCTCATGGGGCTACATGTTTGCTGCTCTACAGATCTCTAACTCAGGCCCAGAAAGTTATGGTGATGCCTGCATATATGTTCAGAGAGATTCACTAAAGCTGTTAAAAGGATAGGGTTTTTGTGGCCCCCCATTTTTTTTTCAACTTTAATCAGTCTGGGTGTAGTCATAAATGAAATGTCCACACTCAAATACATTTAAACTTAATCTCGTCTAGTATTTTAACACTGAAGTGCACATTTTAATCTAATGGTAATGGTAAGAATTAGGCATAAGTCTCTTGAGATAGAGAAAACCTGAAGAAGTTGTGCCTTTCATTCACTGCCAGAGACGCACAAAACTGCTAACTCCACAAGCTGCTGTGATTATCTTATATATAAAATAGCAAATCTTATCAGGCAGAGTGGCAAAGTGGCTTAAATTACTAAATCCAGCTTTTAATAGAACTGCCCATTTGATATCCACCGAGGATGTTGACAATACTTGATACATGTTCAAAGATATATTTTTTTACATTCTAAGACGGATTTGGGAAGCAAGGTGATCAAGGTGTTCAAACTCACCCTCAACTACAGAGCAGGTTCACGTCCAGCTTGGACTATATGAGACACTGGCACAAGAAAAAGAAAGAAAGAAAGAAAGAAAGAAAGAAAGAAAGAAAGAAAGA
>NW_021604712.1:11020955-11023259 GCF_004785775.1 Grammomys surdaster | reverse complement strand
GGAGGGAGGGAGGGAGGAAGGAAAAGGAAAAGAAAAACCAAATATCTGCTAAACTGAAAAATACGGATAAAAATTCTCCCTATAATTGTAAAGTCATATCATGTAACAAGACAAGGCATTGTAGAGAATCAGCTCCAGCTCCAGCTCCAGCTTGAGAAAGGAGACCACCATGGTCTCTGGACAGTAATGATCTTTCTTAAAGCCCCAGGGCTAGCAGACATGCAGTCACAAGCTGACCGGCTCCTGCTGGAAGCTAACTATGATCAAGATCGCACTTACCCATATCCAAAATCATGTGCACTCCAGTCAGATAGGCTCAGTCATTAATCAGCAGTTCTTCTACAAAGTACAAAGTCTTTGATTTGAATGGAATGTTTCCACTCTTCAAAGTACCTTGACATATGTGAACTAGCACCCAGAGGAGACCTCCCAGGTGGGTTTTTCAAGAAAACAAAATTCAACAAGATTTTGTACATCAAAATTCAACCGCCATGCTGTGTCTTTGAGCATAGTTCATCCACACTGATAAGGCAAACAATCAGGTGACCGAGGAATCAGCCTCAGCGAGATTGTACCCAGTCCATCTCATGATGTATTTTCATTTAAACCCAAGTAAACCCAAGTAACCGATAACCCTGAAATCACACCGGAAAGTAACTGTAAAAATGTCTTCCTTTTAAAGCAATACCTTCTTTGAAGTCAAGTCAATATCCAACCAAGTGTGGAAGTTCCAGCGGTACCAGCTGATCATGACATTTCACGACAGGCCGGTCCTGCCCCCGCCGATGATCATCTTAAGCCACATCTATATCATTGCTATGCGGCTCAGCGGTCGCTGCAGAAAAAAGAGGGAAGGCGACCAGGAGGAGCGGGACCGTGGGTTGAGTACGTTGGGGATTCTTCATGTTTGTGGGCTAATTTTTTTTTTTTAAAAAAAGACACTTCCATAAGCAACCTCAGCAAAATATTGAGGTGTGTGAAAAACATAATATCCAACTGCTGAGTGCCTTAGAATGTTTCTTGGGTTTTGTGTATTCTAGCTTTGCTCACTTATATTGTAATCGGTATTGGTAAAGGCCAAATCATAGAGGCCAGAGACTGCAATTCTCAAAAGTCTTTCTTCCGTATACACTTCCATATGCTTCAACACCCCTTTAAATGTATTAATATATTCCACCTAAAAAGGGTAAGAGAAGACGCTACAGAAGTTTGGCTGCTTTGTACAACAAAGTACAAAACGTTTTTCTGGGAAACCTTTTTCCAATTCACTTCGTCTTTCTATTTTAAACCTGACTCTTTTTGCTCCAGTCTTGGAGGGAGGGGGCACAGAGAGGGGTTATCAACTACTTGAAATGATCAGGAAACTACCTACCCCTGGTGTAGAATAGAAGCTTAATAAAAGTCAGAGTATAAAATTCTCAATGGCACAGCTAAACCGATCCTTCTCGAGCGGTTCCTGACGTGCCCCACACTTCTTCCCCTACACAGAGCTGTTCCTCAGCGACGAGGAACTTAAAAAACTGCATGAGTTTGAGGAGCAGTGCGTGCAGGAGCACTTCCGGGAAAAGGAGGATGAGCAGCAGTCGTCCAGCGATGAGCGCATCCGGGTCACAAGTGAGAGGTACGCCAACCTCTGTACCCCACTTTGCCAGGGGTGTCAAAATTAATTTTAAATCACTTCTTGGGTTTTGGGCTAAGATCACACGTAGTTGCTCAGAGTTCTGCCTATTCAAACTGTGTTTTAAAGACTCACCTTCCCCCACTTCTGCATTAGTGACGCAAATTGTGCATAAAAGTGAAAAATAGCATTTGTTTCAAATAGGAAGGAAAAAAACTCATACTTTCTTAAGTGGGACGTTTATCTCAAATCCTATGTCAGCTACAGGAAGCCATCATTCTCCAACTTCTACTGTGATGTTGCCTTTGCCAAGCCAAGTGGCCCACTGGGGACTGAGCTCCTCACCCTACATTGTATGCATAGTTCCTTGCGGCTGCAGTGACGACCAGAAGGGGAAAAAAAGGCTCCCACCTCTGGAATGGCATGAGAGTGAGATCTGGGAAGGCTGGGGCAAGGAGGGGCTGTGTGCTTCCCATAAGTTTCTGAATTGGGCAAGAGCTGTTCTGCAAACAGAGAAATCAGCACATTACTGCTTAACCATGGATGGATGGATGATGGATGGGTGGGTGGGTGGATGGATGGATGGATGGGTGGGTGGATGGATGGATGGATGGATGGGTGGATGGATGGATGGATGGATGGATAGATGGATGGGTGGGTGGATGGATGGATGGATGGATGGGTGG
>NW_021604712.1:11009892-11020555 GCF_004785775.1 Grammomys surdaster | reverse complement strand
GATGGATAGATGGATGGATGGATGGATGGGTGGATGGATGGATGGATAGATGGATGGATGGATGGATGGGTGGATGGATGGATGGATGGATGGATGATGGATGGATGGATGGATGGATGGGTGGATGGACACATAAATCAATGAATGGCTCAATGAAGGAAGGTCAAGGATGGACAGAAAGCTAATAGTATAGTAGTCTGATCTATTTCCGTACCCTACACTGGGAATAAGTACCCAACAAAGAAAGGGTAGGCAGGAACAATGAACTCTTTCTATCTATATTTTTTTTGAAATCAGCATTGTCATGACCCTTTATTGTTTAGGAAAAAGCAATGTAAGCTTTTTCAGATCTTGCTCGTATGTTGTTCGTGAGTGTTTAACTAAAAGTGTGTGTAGAAACATGTAGGAGACATGCCTAAGGTGGGGGTAGGGTCCGGCCCATCCTTATATCCTGAGCATTTAGAATTGCTTTTCTGATACAGATGCCAATGTATACCGAGAAGCATAAACATGATAGGATTTGAAATGGGTTCCTCAGCCAAACTTAACGAACAAGAGCCCAGTAACTGCTACTGAACTCTCAGACACATCTCCACCCGGCCCCCAGAATGTGTGAGGCTGGTGATTCTACCGCAGCCCACATGACGAGATATGCTTCTGACATCTGGTCCCTGGCCCCTCCTAGCCCCTGTCACTTTGTAATTCAACTGAGTCCAGAGAGCTAAACAGAAAGGTTTCCTGCACCAACTCTTAGCCTTAATGAAGTACATTTTTAATAAGACATTGAAACACTCAATTGATGGTTTTACTGTAGTTGCTAAGCTTCTAAAACATATGAATTATTTCTTCATAATGTAGTGAAAATTTTCCGTTTAGAAGTTAGACATTAACGCAACTGTAATTGTAGCCAGTCATTCACAATGGAGATTGTGTTTGGTTTTGTTCTGACTCTCTTTCATTTCCCTTCCCCTAGCATTGTTTGGATTTTTATCATTCTTGGATTAATGATTCATGAATGTAGTTATCAGTGCACTACCAAATTGCATTTTTCTCTTGGGGCTCTGTACAGACGTAATAGGTAAGGAAGTGCAGGGCAATACAAACACACTACTTCCTGTTTTCTTGGCTGAGGCCCCCACAAGAGAAGGGAACACATTCCTGCCCCTGGACTTCCTTTTGCTGCTCTTTGCCAAGGCTGACTCACAGGTGAATGCTCTAGGCAAGAGGAGGAGCTGTCTTCCCAGTAACCAGACCACCAGAGGAGCAAGTGAAAGGGAGGAAGGGAAACTTGTCTGGTACTTGTCTGTACCTAACTTGGGGTACTTGTGGTTACTTTCAAAACAGACACTCATGTATTTGGTAATTTCTGCTAATTCTTCCACCCAAATTTATTCATTTATTCCACTAAATTTATTCAGTCAATTCACTTCTGCACCATATTTGCCATTTAATTACGACTGCTCTTTCTCTTGATGATATCTCCTTCAGCCATCAGGTGTAGGCTCAGGTCTGGTCTGTGAGGCATGCATCAGACCTCCTCTCATGCCTCCGTTGCCCAAGTATCTTTGCAACACAGACCAGGGCATCTCGGTGCTTTTCCCCTATGTCCTCACACAGGGCTTTGCACATTAGGCAAGTCCCTCTACACAGGGTCTGCTGAGCATGTCAGCATGGGAACTCATGGCTTCCTCCTAATGCTGGGAAATGAACATTAAGTTCTAACACGTATTTTTGTTATCGAATGTCAATATTTTGTAACACCCAATGTTTAATCCCTCAGAAAGCGATTTATAGTATGACTCAGTGTTAGATAATGTAGCCCTGAGTTGAAGCAGAGGGTTTCACCCAAAGCACCACCAGCTTGCATGCTGTCTCTCACAGGTATCCCAGATATAGACAAAGTCTCTGGGGCTCCAGGTTCCATAAATGGCACCATCATTAAGCTGCTTTGACAAGGCAGAAACTGAATGTTACCATGATTCCATGTTCCTTACCTTACGCTCCCCCCCCCCCTTTGGCTTCCTCCAAGAAACCTTTTCTTTCTGTCACAGGGGCTCTGCCCATGCCAATCCCTCTATCAGTTTACCTGCATCCGCCTTCCCTCTTCATCCTTTGAATCTCTGTTCAAACACCAATGCCATATGAAAAAGTTTCCTGACCACCAAACACAGTTCCCTGGGTCAATGTCATTGAACCCTAAGATGCAATCAGTACGTCTAGATTTTGCCCACAAGGATAATTCTACAAAGTATGAACAGAGTTTTGTGAATGAATGAATGAATGAATGAATGAATGTTTATGTCTTCTGACTTGACTACAAATCTCTAATCCATTGTCAATCAGTTCCTTTGAGCCAGGTGATGGGACTCAACTTTGCCCCCTCCTGGCTCAAATTTTTATGGTTTTGACTAATCAAACTGATCCCCCAGAACTTTCTATACTAGAGGTTTGGGTTTTGTTTGTTTGCTTTTAATTTTCACAGACTTGTGCATGAATCTAGTTATAAGACCTTCTTTTTACTCATCTTATGTCTTCTGATACTTCAAAATATACAGGACATAATCTAGCTCAGGAAGTATACATTCAGATGCAGTCGGTCCTGTAATAAAGAAACTATCAAATGGTCCAAACCTTTAGTAGCAGGTTCTGATTCTTCCCAGCCCTGTTAAGAGGTTGTCTGTCAGACTTGTGTATCTGAGTTAAGGTTTGGGATTCCTGAAGACTTGAAGGTTATATTAAAAATGGGAAAAGCAAAAAGTAAAATAAAAATTAAAAATAAAAAATAAATAAAAATGGGAACAGCAAAGGACCACACATTGCACAGCTCCGAGAACATTTGGTATCAGCGGGTCATGGTGGCACATTCCTGTAATCCCAGCACTTGGGAACTAAAGCAGAAGGATCATTCTGAGGTTTGTAGTGAGTTCTAGAGCAGCCGGAAATACATATCAAAATAAAAAGGATAGGAAGAGAAATAGGAGGAAGAGGAAGAAGGAAAATGGAGGGTAGAAGGGAAGGAAAGGTAGGGAGGAGGAAGGGGAGGAGGAAATGAAGGGGAGAGGAGAAGGAAAGATGAGGAGGAAAGGGAAGAGGAATGCTCAGTATCAGCAACACCAAAACAAGGGTCAATGTTAGCAAGCATTGTCTCTTTCCACCAACAGCAAACAACCAAGACTTGGGGACACGAGACTATGTAATAATGTCCTCTAGCAGGACCAAGTCAGAATTTGTCAACTGAAACATTTCATCCTCATGTGCATTAGCTAAGCTCCCTGCTGCTGTGATAAAATCTCTGATAAAAATAGCTTACAGAAAGAAGGGTTTGTTTAGGCTGATAATTGGATGCTCGCTGTGGTGAGAAGGCATGGCAGTGTAAAGGCAGGAGCATGAAGCTGCCCATCATCCTGCATCCTCAGTGAGGATGTTGATACAGCAGTTGCCGGCCATACTCGTTGCCAACTGGTCATCAGGTAGGAAGTGATGGTCTCATTTTCAGTTCAACTAGAAAGCTCATTTCCTTTTCCCCATTACTCAGTCTGAGACCTCAGCTCATAGATAATGCCACCCACCTTGAGGGTAGGTCTTCCTGGCTCAGTTAACCCTCTCTACGAACACCCTCATATACACACAAAGCTGTACCTCCTAGTTGATTCAAATCTAGTTGAATTAAAAATGAGACCATCACTTCTTACCTGATGAGGAATTGGCAATGAGTATGGTTGGCAATTTCTATCTCGACATCTCCTCAAGCCTTCTGCAAGCCTAGTATTAGACACATGGGTCTCTTCATGTCCTGCTTCTCTGCAATGGGTCCACAGGGCCAACTGGGTTGGAAAGAGTATTTCCTGAAAAAAATCCTTATCAGAGATTTCACTTCTGTTTTTCAAAAATCAAAAATTATGTTATCAACAGTATTTATCCTTTCCGCATGGCTTCAAGGAAGTCTAGCACCAAAATTCATGTTTAATTACAATAAACACGTTAGTCTCAGTTTTAGAATATGTCATATATTTCTCTTTCCTTTCCCCTTAAAAATTTTGTTCCACTGCCATTTATATCGCTTTGTTTTGTTTGTCTTGCTGGGTAGCTCACTCTGATCTCAAATTCAATATCTTCCTGTCTCAGCCTTCAAGTGGAGCTCTTACATAAGTTTTATTATGTTTATCTCAAAACATGGGCCCTAGAGTTTACAAGTTACAAATTTTGAATGTAATCGGTCCTTTACCTAGAGAGCTACCCAAACTTGCATCCATAGATTCTTGTCAGTTGGGCTTTTCATCAAATTCATGGATCTGGGTTAAGTCTTGGGTCTCCTGTAGGCTTGACAGGAAATCAACAATCCATGGCTCTGAGATATTATTTGACATCCACTTTGTCATGTGACTAGGAAGAGAAGGCACTGGTAGTAGAGATCTTAACTAGAAGGAGACAGGATGGTAACTAGTCAAAGAACTGAGAGGTTAACCTTAGAAAGATGTAGAGAGCATAAAAAGACAAAACACATAGTGGTGAGAAAGACATTCTGAACAGATCATGGCTGATTGCGTTCATCATGCAAAGTAATGGGAATCAAGGCTGTTTGAACAGAAAAGGGAATGGATTAAATGCTGGAGCTTTGCGGGCTCATTGAATGACATTCTTACTTCTCGTCTGCCCTTAAGAGCCTGTTTTAGTTACAGTTTCTATTGCTGTGATAAAATACCATGACCAAAAGCAGTTGGGAGGAACCATTTGGCTTACATGTTTTGGGTCATGATCCCTTAATGAAAGCCAAAGCCAATGCAGGAACTCAAGACAGGAGTCTGGAAGCAGGAACTGAAACAAAAGCCACTGAGGAAATCTGCTTACCGGCTTGCTCACCCAGCTTTCTCATGCCATCCATGACTGCTTACTTAGAGGTGGTGCTGCTCCCAGTGAACTGGACCCACCCACATTCATCAATAAAGAAAATGCACTACAAGACTTCCTACAAGCAAATCTTTTAAATCATCTGAGGCATTTTCTTAGTTGAGAGTCCCTCTTCCGAAGTGATTATAGCTTCTTGTCAAGTTGACGTAAAACTAACCAGCACAGAGCCAATTCAGAGAGAGACACAGACATTAGGCAAACAGATAAAAATATCAACTTCATTAGCAATAGAGTTGTACTGGATGTTGTGGCTCACTGCTTGCCAAATATACTCCCAGGATGAGGCATGTCAGCTGAGTCACAGGCAGCAGTCGCTGCCTACAGCACCTGCTCACAGGCACCGTCAGCAGCTCCACCAAGCTTGTGCAGGAGAAGACAATAGAAAACCACTTTCCTTGAAGGTATCTGACGCACGAAGAATGAAGGAAAAGTGTGCAGGTGGCCTGGATTCCAACCCCCAACCAGAAAGCCATTCCTCCTGCAGAAGAAATAAAGGCCACAAGAAAGGCGGGAGCATTACATTAATGAGAAGACTGGGAACATAGGAGGAAAAATAAAATAAAAAATCAGGGCCAAGCACAGCCACTCACATGAGTGCGACAGTGGCCATGAATCCAGTGTGGATGATTCTAGTGACACATGTTTAGTTTCAGGAAAAAATTATACACAAAATGGCTGTAGCCGTGGGATTGTTTGGCAGAGTAATTAAGATGCAGCCATAACGAGACAGAATGGCACTGTATTGGGCCATGTCAGTGTAGCTCCCATGGCCTTCATTAGTGACATCCTGTCACAGTTTGGGTTTTGATTGCTGTGACACGTGACATCATGACCAAAGCAAGTTAAGGAGAAAAGGGGTTATTTGACTATATAGCTGTACATCATGAAGGAAGTCCCAACAGGAAATCAAATAGAGCTGGCAGGAGCTGATGCA
This sequence comes from Grammomys surdaster, assembly GCF_004785775.1. Lineage (NCBI taxonomy): Eukaryota > Metazoa > Chordata > Mammalia > Rodentia > Muridae > Grammomys > Grammomys surdaster. The sequence goes on along the minus strand of NW_021604712.1, from coordinate 11,014,713 downwards.
GAGGCCATGGAGGGATGCTACTTACTGGCTTGTTCCCCATAGCTTGCTCAGTCTGCTTTCTTATAGAGCACAGGACCACCTGCCCAGGAATGGTATCATTAAAAATAGTCTGGGCCTTCCTCCATCAATCACTAATGTAGAAAATGCCCTACATCTGGATCTCATGGGGGCATTTTCTCCACTGAGGTTCTCTCCTTTCATATGTCACGTTGACATACAACTAGCCAGCACACACCCTATAGCTCAAATGTAAGGATGCATAGCCCTTGGAGGAGGAAGAGGGCCTCTGCTCCCCAGAACCAACAGCAGGGATACTGTCACAATGATAATGTCACCACTGCAGCATAAACACACTTGCTTACCTTCTGACACTATGTACCTTTGCCAGGCTCTGCAGCCCTGGTTCTGATAGATGAAGGGTGAGGCACTAGGAATGTAATGGGAGAAGCCAGGATGCAAATTGGCTCCACTCAGCAGCAGACCACAGGATCTGGCCCACACAGAAAGTGCCGGGAGAGCTAGCAATTCAGATGCCTAGAATTCTAGGAACTCGGAGATCTCAGGAACAGACAGTGGTAGTATATAAGTGAGGAACAAAGCTAGCATCCCAGCATCCCAGAGAGCCTAATACTCCTTTAGCAACTGCTCAGTGTGTCGTCGACGACACAGAATAAGAGAGATGAGAGATTTCAGGCTTGAGTTTTATTCCATCACTATTACTCTTCATTCAGCCTTTCATGTATGAAATCTCTACAAGTCAGGACAAGGTGTTCCCCTGGGTGTTCTCCCTGTAATTACTAACCTTAGAGACAGCCCTATGAAAGGAAGTAACTGGAAATTAAAACAACCAGATGTAAAATTTAGAGTGGATTAGACAATGTTTTGATCTATCGTGCTGGAATAAAATTATAGAGAAGAAGCAGCCTTAGAACTCAAGTGTAGAATCCAGTGAGATCTTGAAACATGAGTTTATACAAGAACGAACTGGACCCAACTCCGACAAGATCATGTTCCAATGTGAATATTTTACTCTGTCATTACAAAGATGTTCTGTGTAATTTAGGAGGTGCCTTGCAGGTAAACTGTGACTGTTCCACCCGAAAAAGTGGCTGCCCTCCCCCAAAATGCATTTGAATAACTGGCTCAGGGAAGAGTTCCACATGCCTAGGTCCTGTCCTTCAAAAAGACACACAGAGTTTCATCATCCAAAGACAAAGGTGAAACTTACGTTAGCAGCTGAGAGCCCATGTAAAATCCAACAGACTTGTGCTATGTACAGGTAATCCCATAGAAATTACAACAAAAGTTCCACATGTTGTCCAGAAGTTCTATATTGCTAAATCTACTATAAGGTTTCCTTCAAGTTCAAGGTTCATGGATATTACACTAAAAACAAAATACCCATTTAGCAATCAGTGTAGAGAGCTGTGGAGATATGGAGGCTGACGGTGACACCTAATTCCACACAGTCATTCTTTGACACCTGCACAGCATCTGCAGTTCACAGGGACCTGCACATATACAGTTTCAAGGTAGTCTTCCAACACCACTGTGCTATGCTCACTTCTATTGTTGTTTCATAGGGGACTCTTGGTGGCAGGTGCATGATAAAGGGAAGTTGGGGTGGGGAGGTGTCACTCCATCCACAGCTCTAATAGAATTCCAAAAGTTGGTATTGGGTTAATCAGAAGTACCTTTCAGATTTTTCTCCTTTATAAAAGAAAAACCAAACCAACCAAACAAACAAAAAGAGTGTGTTAGTATGTCAATGTCATCTGTTAATCTGAAACCCTGGGAATGACATTGCCATTTAGGGTACACCCCTTTAACAGAGGAAACCCAAAGTCACTCTATACTAACCTCTGAAAGTGACAGAGAAATCTGAAGGGGCACAGGACACTACAATCATTAACTGAAGTCTAAACTGACTAAGCAATAGTTTCTAGCCTCCTTGACATCTTTAGAAGGAGGAGAGGTGAAACAAATGTGCCCTTGTTGGAGGAGGTGTATTACTGGGGTTGGACTTTGAGATTTCGCACACACACACACACACACACACACACACACATCCTGAGATTTCCTAGTGTGCACTCTTTCTCTCTCTGCTTTGTGGCTGTGATGTGAGCTCTCAGGTGTTCCTTTGTTCCACCATCATGAATTAAACCTTGAAAAACAGAAATCAAATTAAACACTTTATTTTAGAAATTGCTTTGTGTTTTATCATTTAGAAAAGTAACTATAAGAGATATTGGAACCAGAGAATGGACTATTGCTGTGCTAGACCTGACCATGCTGGTTTTATGGGGAATGTGGAAGACTTTGGGACTTTGGGCTATAAAAGCCCAGCATCATGGGCTTCCCTTGTAGGAACATGGAAGACAGTAGTGTTGAGAGCTTGCAGACTGTGGTGGCCCAGTTTAGGAGGTTTCAGGAGAACAGTGTCAGCAAGGGGACTAGAGACCATTCTTGTTATATTTTGGCAACGAATGTGGCTACTTTCTGCCCTTGTCCTAAGAATTCACCTGAGGCTAAACTGAAAGTAACAGATTAATTTCCTTGGCAGAAGAAATTCAAGATTAATATCAACTGTTATACTGTTATTAGTAATCATTTTTTTTGTTTTGTTGTGTTGCATTTTGTTTGTTTTTGTTTCTCAAGATAGAGTTTCTCTGTGTAGACTTGATACTAATCACTTGTACGCAAATCTATTCTGAAAAATGACAAGTGGGACAAAAAGAAATACAAAATGTACAGTAAACAAAGAAGAGAAGGAAGAGCACCAATAAATTTAATGTTGTAGCTAAGGCTTGTGCTAAAAGAAATGAGGAAATTAAAAAGAGGTATGAACAGAAATGGAATAAAGAAAGGGGTGTCCTCAGAGTAAGACCCCGCATAGCTAAGCTTCCAACTCGTGAAAAGAAATGGCTTTAGGAATTTTCTGTTCCTAAAAAGCAATAACAAAACAAAGCTGCTACAGATATTATCCAGGGATGCCTGGATTCACCCCAAGTTGGTAGTCAAACTTGAAAGTGTTGTCCACATGGTTCCATCTTTAGAATTATGAAGGATACGTAGATAAAGAGGTTGTAGATCTTGTATCTGGAGTTAAGGTGATCCCCTGACACCAGGTGTGTGTCAGGGGAGTCTGTATGGAGGTCCCAAGAGGCCATTGCAGGGCACTGTGAAAGTGAAGCCAGGATCATGTTAGAAACACCAGGATGTTGGAGAAGTTAGGGCCATGGAAGGCCTGTCAAGGAGAGCTGCAAACAGAAAGTGGAACCAGCCCGAGAGAGAGAAGTATGTTGTAGACACAAAGCTGGAAGGGTGGGGGACATGTAAGCTCTTTGACATCAGACAGGTTGCTACATCAGACATGGAGCAACAGAAGTTGAAGTTTGCCTTCTTGGATTTTGGTCTTGCTTTGGTCCAGTATTTCCTCATTAATTCCCCCACTCCCCTCTTTTGGAATGACAATGTATATCTGAGCCATTTCTTGTTGGAGGTGTATAATTTCTTTTTTGTTTTTACAGGGGGCTAGGTAACTTTAATTTTTTTTAAACCTTATTTTTAATGATGGTTCTTAAATGCTTTAACCTTACTTTTAGCCAAGTACCAACCAGAGGTAGTGGGAAAGAAAGGATATGGGAGAAGTGGACCTGTTCAGAAAAGTTCTTTGGAGCAACTCCCATCTATGTTGTCTGGAAATTGGCAGTTCAGTCCACAGGTTAGCAGCAACAGCTTGGTCCACTCATAAATGCTTCACAGATACACAAGCAGTAGTCCAGTTTGGTAGAGTTGGGTAAGCTACAGCGGTGACATGTCTTAGGAGAGATAGCCAGGTCTCAGCAGGAGAGACCAGGAGGAACGCCAGGAGAAGTTTTTGGCTGTGCCTCTGTCAGCAAAGCGAAGGAAGATCAGTGACAACAAAAGACTCACAAGCGTTGCACAGCTAGCTCTATAAGCAAGCTCAGCTCAGCCCCCGTCACTGTTTGTGGAGCCCTATTTACACTCTTCAAATATCACGTGTCCTCCACGAGTCTTGCCTCAGCACGTGTTTTGTTTGCCTCAGCATGTGCACCTGTCTTATCTGACAGCACTCTGCCAATCAGCCTGAGCCTGTGGAAGGAGCAAGAAGCTGTAGCACACCACCAGAAGTTTTTTTGGTGCATTCTCTCTATGGGGTCCTGAAATGCAGCTCAACTATGCAATGTAAGGCAGACCAATACATGTGTGTCAGTAGCAAAACATTCTTCATCACATGTCCTTTCACGTGCTTGCTTTAGCAGAGTATCCTTTCACCTGTGTCTGCTGCAGCTAAACATTTCTTCACAAGTCTGCCTTAGCCTTTTATCCGTGCCCACTTCAGCTAAATGTTCCTTCACCTGATTGCCCCAGCATAACACTATCCAGCCAACTTTCCAAAGAACTCTTAAGTTTCCACTTCAGAGCTACAATTAATAGACTGTATTCAGTCTTAGAAGAGACTTTGGATTTTGAAACTGTGTTGAAATTGTGAAAGACCATGAAGACTTTAAAAGTTGAAATAAATTTATTTTACATTATGTATATCCACAAGCCTATGGGCTCAGGGAATGAAGTGTGTGCTCTGAGTGAGAATAGCCCCTATAGCTTCATTTATTTGAATACTTGGTCCCTAGCTGGTAGAAGTGTTTAGGAAGGATAAGGAGGTGTGGCCTTGTTGGAGGAGGTGTGTCACTAGGGGCGGACTGTGAGGTTCCAAAAGCCCATGTCATTCCCAGTGTTCTCTCTCTTCCTCTCTCTCTCTCTCTCTCTCTCTCTCTCTCTCTCTCTCTCTCTCTC
>NW_021604712.1:10986573-11009882 GCF_004785775.1 Grammomys surdaster | reverse complement strand
CTCTCTCTCTCTCTCTCTCTCTCTCTCTCTCTCTCTCTCTCTCTCTCTCTCTCTCTCTCTCTGATCAAGAGGTGATCTCTCAACTGTTCTTTGGCTTCCATCATCATGGTCTATAACCTTCTAAAACCAAAAGGCAAATGACACAATTTCTTTCATAAGAAATTGCCTTGGTCATGATATTTTATCACAGCAACAGAAAAGTAACTAAGACATTCATAATTTGTTACTTTCATTAATCATTTCAAAAGTAAATGAACTCTACCCATTTTACCTTCTTTCTGCATATAGACTGTAAAATCTCAGCATGGAGAGAAAAGACAAAAGACAAACAGAAAGAACCCCACCTCAGGTCAATCTCCTTCCGTCTGGCAGAGTGACTAAAACTTTGCTTTCTCTAAGTGGCAGCAGTTTGTGGGGTCTAACTTAGCACCTGGCAGCTTCTCCTGAGCTCTGTTGACTGACAAAATATCTCTTCCTCAGCTTCAGGAAAGAGTAGCCTTGGAGAAGGGAGATTTGAGAGGCCAAAAAGGGGTCCCTCCAGATGTTGGACCAGATTCAGGGTGATGGGACAAAGGGTTAGGGACGTAATCAGCAAAGGGGAACAAAGAAACAATGACCCTGAGGGTCCTTTCTTCATGTGTGAGTAGCTGTCGAGCTGTACCCTTAAATAGCTAATATGGAGGGGCAGATAAGTATAGATGTCAGAGGAAAGATACCTACCTCTACTTTTTCCGATTTATTTTTCTATTTAACTGTGTGCACAGCTGCACCATCTCTTACTGTGATGTTTGTTGAAGGATCTCATATTTGACTGTCACAGAGGCATTGTGGTTTGACATAGACGGAGGAGAGCAAAGAGCATATTTAACAGTGAATTCCAGATATTCTTCAGAAGTAATGGAAAGTTTTCAGTGAGATTCATCTGCACATCCCTGAAGGGCAAGAGCAGAGAGAATGCACAGAGCAGGGCTGGCTGGCAGAGAAAGGCTTTACCGTAAGGCTGCCACGTCTTCTCCTCCACACTGAATTAGGTTCTGCTTAATGCAAGCTTCCAGGAAGCCAGATCCTCCTGATTAAGTGATGCGGCTATCAAGGGGCACATAAATAGCTCTCTCTCCAAGAAAAGACTAGAAGCCAGGACTCTGCCACATAGCAGCCTGCAGCTGTCAATGTGGACAGTAGAAGACCAGCACTGACCAATACAACTCTAGGCAAATGCCAGGCAAGGGTTGCTAGCACAAAGGCAAGCTATGTGTGGCACACTGGATGTCCAGTGAGGGCAGAGGTGGTACAAGGAGAGCACCACACATCACCCAGATGATAAAAAAATAAAAGAAAGAAGAAAAAGGAAGAGCAGACTCTCACAGTGTGGGTGTGTGGAAAGTCAGCAGGACACAGAGGAGTTAACGATGGTATGTAGCAAGGACACCAAAGGCCTTCTGGAAACAGACTGTACTGCAAGCCAAGTTATTATAGAAACCACACAGCTTCTCTTAAGAAACTTGGGACAGAAATCAAAGCATGGTGGCATCACATCAAGGTATTTGCCACCATATAGGGAGGAACCTGCCTGGACAAGCCACTGCAGCACCCTGGAGCCAGGACTCCCAACCCATCCCTGGAATAAATTCAACTTTTAGAAGGCAGTCCAAAATCCTGGGCATACCTCACTGCCTCCTAGAGATGTATGTCATGAGCCTATCCACATGGACACAGTGAAATAGAAAACAAGGTTTGTTCTATCAGGTTTCAATCCAAGAAGCATTAGTTTCATACACTGTTACTTAATGGTCTAGGAGATTTTTTAAATTATCTAACACCAGATATTTATAATTTGCCATTGTTTTTTCTTGTATAGCCTTACTAAGAAAATATTAAATACAAATAATCTTTCATGTGTATAATTTACTGATACATTGTCTTCAAGTAAACCACATGATAATCTGCATTTAAGTCCCTTGAACTTCCAGTAAAAAATTTATTCATTTGTTTTGTTATGACCCATTTATTGTCGGTAGTCATACTTAAAACTATCAAAAGAAACTACTAGTACTCTAAGCCTTCCAGATCTTTGGGTTCTGCACCTATGGATGCAACAACCTCAGACTGAAACACATATTTTAAAGGCAGGCACAGTTGCTCAGTCAGTAAAGGTGCTTGCTTGTCACCAGGCTCAGGTATCTAAGTCTGATATCTTGTCCCCACATAGTAGAAGAAGAACCAATTCTGCAAGTTGTCCTTTGAGTTCCATACGTGCACTGTGGAACATTCACCCTCCCCTACTCCATGCCACAGGCACTGAATGGTGTACACACACACACACACACACACACACACTTCAAATAAAAAATAAATAAATGTAATAAATCTTGAAGTGTTTTAAAAATTCCCTCTACTCTGAACATGTGCAGACTTTTCCCTTGTCATTATGTCCTAAACAATACAATGGAGCAAATTTGTACATAGTATTTATATTACATTAGGCATAAGAAGTTATCTATAGATGATTTGAAGGATTTAGCAGTTTCTGGTAAATACTGATTGAGGGTGTATTGTATTTATAGAAGCAACTTAGGAGGGATTTATTTTGGCTCACAGTTTGGGGTACAGTCCATCACAGCAGGATTGCATGGCAGCTGGTTTGTGGTGTTGAGGTGGGACCTTGCTCTCTCCTGGTGGATCAGGAAGCAGAGAAAGGGGGTGCCAGCATGACTCGTGGGTGTACTACTTCGGCAGCTTTTTCCTTCCCTTTTTTTTAAAGTGGGAATTCCAACCTATGAGATGGTGTTGCACGCAGCAAGTCTTCCCCCTCAATTCATCCTCTGTGGAAATGCCCTGAAGAGTGCTTCTAATGGTGTACTCACTTAGGTCCTGGGTGCTTGAAATGTTCTTTAATCCAATGCAGTTGACCGTCAAACAACCATCGCAGTATCTTCTTGATTACTAAGGTGGTGTGGGGAACCAGCTGAGAGGCAATGGCTGAAGCAATATATATGTACACACACACACACACACACACACACACACACACACACACACATACATCCTGGGCTTATTAGCTGTGACCTCGGGCGAGTTTCGTTGCTTAACTTCCTTTCTGTAAAATGGGAATGGCAGTAATAGTGCTTACCTTATCGGACGGTGATGGGATCTAAATATCCCTAAACCAGCGCAGAGTAAAGACGTATTAGTGAGCACCCACTGCTCTAACAGAATGTCTGGCATTAGGTAAACACTCTATGTTCATGAATATCTCCTAATCTCGTAATTTAAGTGAGAGCTTGTATTGGAGGTAGGCAACATGCACAAACAGGCTCTGCAAAGCTGGTGATCAAAGCCGAGGCCTCACACAGTGACATTATCTCTACTGTGTTCAATATCGAATTAATCTCAATTTAATAAACCTATCCCTTTGTATTTACTAGGGTTGAAAATATGTCAATGAGGTTGGAGGAAATCAATGAAAGAGAAAATTTCATGAAAACGTCTCTTCAGACTGTTGACCTTCGTCTTTCTCAGCTGGAGGAGCTATCTGGCAGAATGGTGAGCGCTCTGGAGAATCTGGCAGGCATCGACAGGTCTGATTTGATCCAGGCTCGATCGCGAGCATCCTCAGAATGCGAGGCCACCTACCTGCTGCGGCAGAGCAGCATCAACAGTGCTGATGGCTACAGCATGTACCGCTACCATTTCAATGGCGAGGAGCTTCTGTTTGAGGAGCCTGCTCTCTCCACTTCGCCAGGGACAGTGTTCCGGAAAAAAACATGCTCCTTCCGCCTGAAGGAAGAGGATGCAAAGTCACACCTGGACCAGCCGAGTAGCCTACACCACACCCCCAGCCCCAGCCCGCCTGCCACACCAGGTCGGAGCCGGCTCGCCCTTGACAGTCCCTTGAGCGCAGAGCTGAGACCTGGACCAGATCCTGGCATCTCCGCGGGCGAACTCGATCCACAGGCGGATTTCAAGAGAGCGGAAGCTGCACCAAGTCTGAACGCAGTGAGTGTTGCAGGCACTCAGTTGACTGTCGAAAGCACCGTTTCCCACCCACTTAGGGAGAGCCAACTCGCGCGCTACTACCCGGGAGACCCCAGCACCTACAAAACAATGAAGTCCAGAAGCTTCGTCTATTCTGAAGGAAGAAAGCTAGTCCGGGGTCTTAGCAACTGGGCTTCCGAGTACAGTTCAATCATGGACCAAGCATGGAACTCCGCAGAGTGGAGATGCCAAGTTCAAAGGATCACCCGCTCCCGCAGCACAGACATCCCATGCATCGTGTCCGAAGCAGCCTCACTAGATGAGCTTGAGGATGAGCACAGAGGATCTCTTCTGGCTCCTCAGATCTCCCGTTCAGCCCTCACGGTCTCTGACAGGCCCGAAAAGGAAAACTTACTGTCCGTGAAGCCACACCAGACTTTAGGATTCCCATGCCTAAGGTCAAGAAGTTTACATGGCCACCCTAGGAGTGCTGAACCCACTCCTAGTAAATTAGACAGGGCGGGGCATGCCAGCAGCATTAGCAACTTAGCAGTTATGCCAGTTGCTCCAGAAGGACAAAACATCCAGAAAGAGAAAAGAAGCGCGGAAACTGAATGCTAATGGGTTTTGCTTCTTTGATTAAAACAAAACCAAACACAGCCAGAACCATCTATGGGTGCCATCTTGACCATCCAAAACTTTATCAATTTCAGGAAATGCTTTAATTTTGAACTTAATTTTAAATTTAAATTGTAATGAGCATACAGCAGTGTTCTGTTAAGCACATTTTAGAAAACTATGTTGTTCTTAGCAGGAGTAGAAGAGAATAAAAGCCTCAGTAGGTAGAATCCTTGCTCACCGAACACGCCCAAATCCCCGCCTTCAAATGCCAGGGGCACAAGAAATGTGGGTAGCGGCATACAGTTGTAATCCCAGCACTCAGGGAGACAGAGGTGGGAGAATCAGAAACTTACAGTCATCCTTGGCTACATGGGACGTTCCAGGCTAGCCTGAGCCACTTAATAATGTCCTAAATAAACAAATAAAATTTCAGAAGACACTAGGCCAGTGAAGCTAATTAGTTCCTTACTATCAAGACTGCATGAGCCACCTACTGTCTGACAGAGGCCTTAAGGTACTGAAGTCACTACTGAGACTTAATTCATTTAACAAGTGACACAAGAGAGTTTAAAGAGACAGAGTGGATGTGAAAAAAGGAAGGAAAGGGGAAAACTAAAAACCAGTAAGTACGAGAAGTAAGCAGCGGCCACACAGCTTATACATTTTCATGAGGAGTTTTTGTTGGTTTTATGTTTTAAAATTATACAATTCTATGAAACCTCACACTGTAATAATACATGAAGTTTGTGAATGCAATGTTACTGAGTTGGCATAACACACACACACACACACACACACACACCAAGAAAACAAAAAAACAAATCAATGTATCTTTCTCTAGGAATGGTGTGTGGGAAGCTGTAGATAAAACCTAAAGGCTAGAGGTTCAACAACCACAGCGACCTCTGAAGGCTGAGGACACAAGATGTTAGTTACACTTCAACCCAGTGTTTGTGCAAAATAAAGGAATGGGTATCCAACAAAGTCACTTTCACTTGCGACTAGAGTTGGGACTGCCATCTGAGACACACATGCCCAGAAATGGGTGGAATGCAGTATGCTCCCAGAACAAAGGCAAGGTTAGGGTTTTGAGACTGAAAATGTTGTGCATGCCATTACAGAAGAAGGCTCAGTGGCATTTCCAGCCTGTGCAGGAGCAGGCAGGTGCTGAGTGTCTGGTGGAGGTAGCTCCTGGGCAAGGCTAGTCTCATTGGGATAGCTGTGGTTCTACCAGCTGACTCTTTACTTCCTTTCACTGAACAGTGACAGAATGAATCCATTTCATACAATGAATTCTCACAAAGCCAACAGATATTGTTGGCAGAGGGTAGAGGGGGGCAGAGCACCAACTAGGTACATCACCACCCAACTATACACAAAGGAACAGGACAAAGACTTCTCTGGCTAGAATGGAGGTTAGTTAGTTAGTGCACAGTGCCCCTTAGAAGGACTCAGAAAAGTCTCCAGCACACACATACAGAGCAGAGAGCCCAACTCCTGCCTAGAAACATTGATGGCTCTCACTGAAGCCAAGGACTTCATGAAAAGAACCACTGGCAGGTAGATCCAAGATCTAAGAACAAATGATGGTAGTAAGGGACCATGACAGACGAAAATGGGAGATGAAGGTGTTTTGTTTTTGTTTTTAAAAAAGGAGCAGAGGGGATGAGCAAGTCTGTTTCCTTCTCTGAGTGGAGGGAGGGAGATAGAGGGGAGACGCATAAAGACGGGCAGACATAGACAGAAGCACAGAGCACTGCAGTCTGTGGCCTGCTCTCTGTTTGAAGATCAGCTCAATGGTGCCACAGGCACCGAGCGAACCTGATGAACAGGAAGGAGACTGATTTTCTTTTCCTAAAATAAGACAGAGATTTTAATAGATTAGAATTCCTGAACTTGGATCAACTTTCCCAAAAGGTCTGATCTAGCACTGTAACAGGCAGGTCTTTGAAATTTAATACACAGCATTTATTTAGTAAACAAACTATTCCTTGTGTGCATATTGTTGCATGGAACCCATTTAATCATTCCACTACATATGTGATTCCATGTTTCATGAAATGATCCATACAAGATATGCTTACTGACAAGCATGCTGATTAAGTCAATCCAAAGTTTTTGATGGCCAGACCAACAGTGGCCTTGGATCTCTGAAAAGTCTACTGGTGACCAAGCTCAAGGGTACAGAATTTTAAACATTTTTTTAAAACCCCCAAAGACCATAATTTACATCAAAGTTAGATGAGGGCCAGGGCACCCTGAAATGTTCGTTTCTGGCAGAGCATAGCAATCATATTAGATGTAACCTGCTAACTATTTTTTACTTCTATCTTTTCTACTTATTTTAGTTTACCTTAATTATTTTAATTAGTACATCTGGACCATGGTCAAGGCCATGGAAATGTCAAATGTGTTGCCAAGACAGACATGACCATTGGGAGGAGGCAGGTAGAAGGCTGAGAACTGTCTAAGCAAACACCACAAAACGGAATCAGAACAGGAGGCCATTTTCTTGGTCATTTTATTTCACACACTGCATCTTCTCTTATTCCAAACATTTCCTTTTGTCTCATATATATATATATATATATATATATATATATATATATATATATGATTAATATAATTAAATCATTTCTCCCTTTCCCTTTCCTCTCTCCATGGCCTCTTTTTTCTTAATTGTTGTTATACACACAGACACACAGACATACACACACACCCTTAAATACATAAGTATAACCTGACCAGTCTTTATAATGCTAACAACTTTTATGAGTGTGTGTTCAGGGCTGACCATTGGGTATTGAATAATTAACTGGTGTGTGCTCTTCCTTGGAGGAGGCTTTCTTTTGCTCTCAGCATTCCTTAGTTGCCTGTTATTCTTTATGTGAGACTGGGGCCTCCAGGGGCTTTCCTCCATTCACATTAGCATAGCCATTGTCCCTGCTCACCTCATGTTTAGGCATGAGTTGGTGAGACTTTGGGAGTGGAGCTTCTGACATTCCAAGAAGACAAAAATTTCACAATAAACTTCCTGTTCCTCTGGCTATTATAATCTTTCCTCCTCTTGATTCCCAAGGCTTAGGTAAAGGAGTTATATTAGAGATGGCACTTTTTTGGTACCATGAAAGCTAGTCCTCAGGAAGGAAGGCTTTCAGGTCAGTTCCAGCTCTGGGTCCTGCATCTGAAGTGTCTAGTGTCTTCAGCAATAGGAACTTACATTCCACCTTCAAGAAGCAATAGCAATAGACTGTAACATTTTGGGAGTCTCTCAGACAACCCTGACCAACAACTCAAAATATGGCTTCTCATGCCAGATATTGGCATTTTTATTAAATGGTCTTTGGCTCTTTGAGGAAGCATTGTCAGCCCAGAGGGTAAAATTTCATTTACTCTATTCGTGTATATTTATATACCAACTCATGTGTGCTACAGGTATTTTTAGGTAGTTAATAATGCAATTCTTTATCCTTACTGCTATTTTACCTTTCTCTCTCCTTTTTCTACATTTTGATAACAAAAGTGCTTAACCTTAGCCAAGTTCAAGAGAAGAACAGCTTTTTTAGAACAGCTTAAAGATCTGTAACTATGGTGGTTTGAATATGCTTAGCCCAGGGAGTGGCACTATTAGGAGGTGTGGGCTTATTGGAGTGGGTGTGACCTTCTTGGAGGAAGTGTGTTACTGTGGAGGTGGGCTTTAAGACTCTCATCCTAGCAACGTGAGAGCCAGTCTTCTCATTTTTGCCTTCATGTCACGGACCACCCCAGTCGAGTATGGGAGTCCCTGGGATGAGAGTCCTCGAAGGCTAGGTGGGTAAGGATTCGGTGGTGACACACAGAAACAAACACGGTGGCAGTTTGAATCTGAGTGTATTTTGCAGCTCTCAATCAAGGGTTCTTATACATAGAAAAAACAAATATTACAGCTCCTGGGAGATGTATACAGGAAAGCAATCAGCAAAGCACAAGAATCATCCAAGCACATCAACTCTAAAAAGAGATATTCAATAAATCACAAAGAGAACAGATAACATCATTATTATTATTTGACACAATAAAAGTCATTCAAGTGTCACAACTCTGAAAGGATGTATTCAGTAGGGTGGTCATCGAAGGCTAGTGGCAGATCTCCAAGAGCAGGTTAATTAATCTTCATAATCAACTATTATTTAACATCTAATACCTGATTTTTTAAATAAATCTTCAATGCACAATTTTAAACTATTTTAATTCTTTTTTCATTTTTATTTAAGGCTTTCTTTACCATATACCAAAGCCCTCCTCCGACGGCACATATGTAACCATATGAAATTTTATTCTTGGGAAAGTTTTATGTATCATAATACTATTATGTAGCTTTGTAACTGATTATAAAGCATCAGTTTCCCTGGAGGCAAGATCATGTTAGTGACCCCATCTCAAGGAATGATTTCTTACCCACTTTCTTTGCTTAAGATCTTGGCGTAGGCTATCAGGAACATGTTGTAAATCAGAAAAGGAATAAGAGAAACTAAAACAGGTAAGTTGCTATGAGAACTACGGCTGAATGTTCTGTTCCTGACAAGAGTTCCACAACCGGTCCCAGGAGGCTTCCTTCTTTTGAAGTTTTCGCCTCAGTCTGTGGAACTTGTCACACAGATTCTACTAGGGTTGGTGTGACACCCTCAGAACAAGATGTAGAACTCTCAGCTCTACATCTCTGCCTGGGTGCTGTCATGATGATAATGGACTGAACCTCTGAACCTGTAAGCCAGCTCCAATTAAATGTCCTTTATAAGAGTTGCCTTGGTCATGGTGTCTGTCCACAGCAATGGAAACATTAACTAAGACAGTAACTGAGCAAAGTTGGTCTGAAGAAGGGAAAGCTTGTCCTCACATTCTACACACTTGCTGAGAGTTCTACCTTGCTTCAGGTATGGGTTACAAGTCCCATCCCTGTAAGTCTTTCTAAGAATGGTGGCACTCATATCTTATTAAGGTGTTGCCTAAAAGCAACGTTAACGCCATGCTTTTTCAGGATGTTTGTATTACAGATACAAATGAATAGCTCCTAGTGGTGAAATCTGAGACCTTGTGGCAGGCCAGATATTAAGAGCTTTCTTACATAGCCTAAATAGTATGGTGTAGCTACTTATGTACTTTCCCAACACAGCACAACTCAGGTACTGAGAATTTTATCTACAGGCTTGGGCCTAACTGGTTGGTGAGGCATTGTGACTGTTCCTATTGTCATTACAACTTTATCTAAATCCCAGGAACTGAGTATTAGGAACACACAGTTGAAGTAATCAAATATATAACATCATCTAGTACATTCAAATAAGAACACTGCATATATGTTGAACTATATTGGTGGATACAGATTCCACAAATTCTATTCTTGTCCTATATAAAATATAATGCAAATTATAATAAGGTTTTTATACATGAATCCCCCCCCCCAAATTGCAAGATCCACATATAAGTTATAATATGACATTTGGTACGTACTAAATGTGACGAACTGAGCTGGTAGGCTGTGAGGCACTGTATTTAGGATGTCCACACGAGATTTGCCTTTAGAATATGCTCAACTTATTCACACAAACATTCCTTACAATACCGCGTTACATGTCTCATGTACAGAGCGGGGACCAGTCAGGCAGGAAATGCTGCAGGCTTCTGCTGGAGAATCCTCTCCAGTGAGGGTACATCTACAAGGAAGTCCTTCAGCTGTGGCAGGTGGAGAGGATGACACTGTTGGAAGGTCCTTGAGAGCTTTGGACAGAGGCTAGCCCTGACAGGCATGCATGGATGAACTCAGCAGTGGTCACCAAAGCCAGAGTCACACAGTAGCCAGTCTCAAAGTCCCTTTGTCAACGGGAATTCGTGCAGAGGCTTCAGATACCCTGTCTTTGGACTATGGCAGTGGGATTCTGGTGCAGCCTCCAAAGTTCCAGCTTTTTGTATTGTCCCATTGTGTACTTTCTTTGTACTATCTGGGCTTACAACTTAGGGTTGATTCACTAACATATTAGAGCCATCTTGGGGTTGGTTATCTGAGCCTACCTTAGGTGTGGCTCATATCAAGCTGCTTTGTGGCTGATTCCAATTTGCAAGCATTACATTACCCTACGACACACAAGATGGTTTCACTTATTATCTTAACCTTAAGCTTGTTTTAAACTGCCTTAGAAATTAGAAATGCAAAGTATAAAAGGCCACACAATAACATCTCCTTTGACAATATGTAACTGTTTCAATTCTGATTATATTTCAATTCTTATAAGGCCACACAGTTTTGTTGGTCTGGGGGGGGATGGAAAGAGTATCTCTGCAAACAACAGGGTTAGAAGAAATCCAATTCAACACAACTCAGTAGCCGGTGTTGGTTCCAACTTCTAGAGTCCTACACCAGGCGTTTTACTTTAGACATACAGTAACATTTTGGAGAAAAAGTTTTCTGGTGACAATTATCTCAATCTTGTGTGAACAGTAAAGCTAAAGGCATGACTAAATAGAAACTCTTTTGCAGAGTACATGTGACCTCTTCTGTAAGGATGGGTTCTATAGCTTAAGGGCCCAGGGGAGGATCTGGTGTGGTCTCCAGCACTGATAATGTAGAGGCCCCTGCTATGAAATATAATACTCTGAGAAATCATGCCATGCAACAGTTCTGGTATAAGGGGTTTACTTGGGGGAAGGAAAAGGAGTGAGGGCCTAGAGAAGGGGTAGAGGCAGAGTGGACATGTTGACAGGCAGCCAGATGGGAGCAGAGCCATGAGGGCAGAGAAGAGGATGGGGCACACAGAAGGACAGAAAGGGGGGGAGGGGAGAGATTGGCCAGGAACACGTGAAAGCACTGAGAGAGAACTGGGGTGGTGAGCAGTCCTTTTATACGTTGCCCCCACCCACACACAGCTGGCGGCAGGTAATGGGAGCAGATGATGACGTAAGCCACTGCTAGGTCCTTAGGAGGAGGCCAGTGGCATCGCCTGTAAGCTAGCAGTCCTCAAGCTATAAAGAACATGTGACACTCCCCTGAAGGATCGGTTCAGTCGACTGGAAAACAATGCTCAGGATTAAGGTTGAAGGAGAAAGAGTCTGGGATAAATATAATAGTCTGGACGATTCATGTGTAGCTTGCCCTTGTATATAACACTGGTAGTCATCGTGCTATTTCCAGCTTTCTGGGTGAAAAACAGGTGCACATATCTTCTGTTGAAGACACAACACTGTATGTTTAACAGTCCTGGTTCCCCTAGTGCTTGTCTGTGAGCACAAGGGCCTGGTGCCCTCTACAGTCTTCCATAATCCAGGCTTCAGCTTTTACACTTAAATTGTTAATGTTAGCAAACAGTAATTTTATATTCAGATGCATCTTGCTGAATACATTGGAGATAAAGGGCAAGACTTCTTTCAAATATGATTTATTACAAAGGATGCAGGGAAATCAAGTGACATCTATGTGATTAATTAAGTATTACATGATGAATATCCTTGCACCCATCACTAATTTTAGAGAATGTATCAATTTAGTTGTGGTGACACGTATCTGTAGTCCTAGATATGGGATCACTTACAAGGTTGAGACTAGCATGGGGCAGCATAGTTAGGCCCCCATCCCAATGGCAACAGTAACGATCAAATAAAAACTATGAAGCATTTTTAGAAAAACAGAGAATTTGCCATTCACTCCAGGCATCACGATACCCCTCTTTTCCCAAAAAAAAAAAGCAAGACAGTAATCTTGTTCACAAGGACCAGTTCCTGTTGTTCCAGTCACATTAATTATGTTCCATCCATAACTAATGACTATCAAACCATGTGGTTTATCTCCCACTTACTTCATGGATTCTGGAGGGTAGGGGGTGGTGTCAAAAATTCAAAGGCACAGCCAGTAATTAACACCCTGATTTGGATGCTTGCTGATTCCTGTGGTGGAAATAGTTCTACCAATCTCCAACTACTAATGTGGGAATCCTGGGTGTGGCCATGGATGAAGATACCAATAAATGCCTACTATTCATCAGCCTAGGCCTGCAATCCTACATTATGGTCTCCATTCCATGGTTTTCAGAGAAGATTCAGCATCTGGAGGTGACTCAACTAGGGGCTGAAATAGGGCAGAGACATTTTTAGTCACATGTCTGAAAGCTGAGCCTGACTCTGCTGGGGATCTCCATCTCAGAACAGAGCCTATCCGTGGTGTCTTGGGGAGACCCAGACTCTGTCACAGTAAACAGATTTCTCACATGGTGGCTCCCGATTCTAGAAGTGAGTGTGCTTTCAAGCAGGGAGGAAATGTCAGCATTTTTGTGGTAGAAGTCATGCATACTTACTTCCAGTGCATTCTGTTGGCTATGACTGAGTCAGTGACTAAAGCCAGCTCAGATTTGAGGGGTGGGGTCACACACAGGAATTGGCTGAAATTTTTGCAGACAGGTTTTAAAGTCACGGCACTTGTCACTGCCCGTGACATGAATGACTTGTCATTAGTCATGACCTGAATGTTTCCTGGAACCATGGTCATCTCTTTTTGTTTTTATTTGAAGGTCTTTGAAATCTGTATTAATCTGGCTGACCCTCTGGTTCTACCACCCTTACAGTTTATTTGTTAAAGAGCATGGATCATACATGCCAAGTTCCCTCTGGTCTATATTTTACCTTAGAATTTTTGGTACCTGGAAGCCTCTTGGTGTGTTCTTCTGTTCTACACAATGGCAAGAGGACTCCCAGGACCACTTATTCCCGTGTTTTGCAGCAAGACAAAAAGAAAATTTAGGGACAGGAGAAGAGAATGAAGCCCTGCAGCCTGGAATCCAGCTTGCCTTTCCTTTTCACTGAAAGTCAAGAGACTTCAAAGCAGTCAAAATTTCCTGTAGAGATGTGTGTTTTCCTAAAGACACCTCAAATACAGATGTTAGAAACAGCAAATGAACCATGTTTACTTAGGGCCAGAATGCATGTGACCTCGAGGCTTACCAAGTATGAGAGAGTACACCTCTCTCATCCTTACATCTAGACAATATACCTCATTCGGCCATCTTATAACTTTACTTACAGCTAACATTTTTCTTTTAGATAAGCAAATTAAGCAAACGGGCTCCCGTGATTTTTTCCTTAATTTTCTTAAGTTATTTTAAATTACTTAAATTTTAGCCCTGCTTAATCTTTAAACCTCATTGTAAGTCAGATCCCCTCAGCGACATAACTTAGGAAGTCAAAGAATCATGAGTATAGCCATCACAAAGATATCTAAGTGTGACTCTTAAGATGCTTGAATCCAGCTTTGTGTTGGATCCACACCGTTGTGTAACCATCTCTCCTACCTTCTGCTCTCAAATCTAAGGTGTGTTCTTGCCCTTACAATAAACTTGACTAACTTTGCTTCACGCTGAGTCACCCTGAAATGTCTTTCTATGGTTTAGTCAAAGCCCACACTTTACTGGAGTGCAGGTCCCTAAGTGGGTAGGGGGAACTTCTCAGGCTGATGGCAGCAATGCTGTGCCCAAGGCTCCCAGCAGGGTTTAGGGCTTGAAGCTGCTAGCAAGGTAGAGTTGCCCCTCTCATCTTGAGCCCCTCATTCGCACTTGGCTTTTGTTACCTCAGCAGGTGTTGATGCTTCCTTCATTCATAGAAGATCAAACATGATAACATGGGTTGGCAAGATGACTCAGTGGTTAAGGGCACTTGGCACCAAACCTGACACCTGAATTTGATCCCAGCGACTTACACAGTGGAAGAAGTGAACTGACCCCCACTGGTTTTCCTCAGACTTCCATATATGTATACCCCCGAGTTAATTAATTAATGTAAAAATATTGTAACATCCAAATTCTATTACTCTTTTGGTTTCTCTGTTGAATGCTGCATGAAGAGGTGATTGCCCTTGATCCACTTACTATGTGCAGTGCACAACAAGATGGCTCATCCTGTGAAACAGAACTGGGTGACTGGTCCCTTGTATGTGTAGCCTTCACATAGAGTGACCACCAGTATCATTTTTAAAAATGCATTCATGATCCAATGCGCTTATACATGCATGTGATAGAGATCATTCATTGAATGTATTATCTTCTCGAATTTTCTTTCTTTCACAGTTTAAATATGCTACCTTGTTTCCTTCTGGCAAAAAAATGGGGCCACTAAAAATTATGATACCAATTGAATTTCTTTCACCCCAAACTCATTGCTTTGGTTGTCTAGCAACAAAAATATTTTTATTATTTTTCTTTCTTAAGGGTCTGAGAGTTTTAGAGGAATGTGTCCTAATGCTGATAATTCCAGATTAGTGTTCTCAATGAAATATGTTCTTTCAGTTTGTGGTTTCAAACACATACTTTAGTGTCCATGAAGTTAATCTTCTCAAGCAAGAATAATTTTCATTATTTTAGTCAACACGCAGAGCAATGGGTTTCATTGTGACACTTCCAAACATACATGTCATAATACATGTCATCTGGACTGTCTCATTCTAACCCCCTTCCCTTTCTCACTGATCCTCAAATACTCTCCTCTTCTATTTTTATGTCCTGCATATCCTATTACCCACACTTACTTCCTCTCCCCTCCTTTTCGATTTCCTTATGCCCTCTCATATTTCCTTCTTACTTTTATGTCAACAAGTACAGATATGAGAGGAGATACTTGCCATTTGTCTGATTTATTTTGCTTAACACAGTGATCTCCAGTTCTCTACATTTCCTACAATGCCATAATTTTATTCTTGCAAGTTAATAATATTTCATTTTTTGTGTATGTACTATTTTCTATATTCATCTATCGGTTGGTAGATATGTAGATATGTAGGCGGGACACATATCTTGGCTATTTTGAATAGAATGTGCAAACATCTCTGTGGGGGCTGACTTAGGGTAACATAGCTGAATCATATGATAGTTCTACTTTTTGTGTTTTGAGGATCAACCCCACTGGTTTCCATAGTGACTGCACTGGTTTACACTCACGCCAGAAGTTAAGAAGTGTTCCTCTTTCTGTATATCCTCTTTGGCATTTGTTGTCATTTGTTTTCTTGGTGATAGACATTCTGATTGGAGTGAAACACAGACTCCAAGCAGTTTGAATAGCATTTCCCTGATAGCCAAGTATAAAGAATGTTTTTCAAGCATTTCCTAATCATCTGTAGTTCTTCCTTTAAGAAGTGTCTGTTCATGAAGAGATTGTTCAGCAGTTAAGAACACTTATTAGTCTTCCAGAGAGCCACAGGTTAGGTGTACCTACATGACAGCTGATGATTATCCAGTTGCAGAGAATCTGATGTCCTCATCTTTCTGGCCTCTGTGGGCACCAGGTACACATGTGGTACACCAAAATATGTGCAGGCAAAACACCTAGACACATACATTTTAATTTTTAAAAATAAAAAGAAGTGTCATTAGTCAGTTTGGATGATTTAGGAGAGTATAGAACATTTGTATTTGTTTCTAGTTTCTAGACTCTAAGTCAGTATAGTTGGCAAAAGATCCTCTTATTCTGTAAACTGCTTCCTTACTGTGCTTATTGTCTTTTTTGTTGTGCAGGAGGTCTTTTAATTTCGAAATTGCATTTATTCATTTATTCATGTATGTGGAAGAAAGGAGTGTGCATGTACCATGATTCATGTGTAAAGGGAGAGGACAACCTGTAGGAGGCCATTGTCTCCTTCCATCATGTGGCACCGTGAGACTGAACTCAGGTCGTTAGGCTTGATGGAGCACATCCCCTTTACTTACCGAGACATCTTACCATCTCTGTGCAGACGTTTTAAGTTTCAGGCAATTCTTTTGCCCGGAGTTATTTTGGAACCAATTGGAGAACGTTTTCAAAGTCCTTTCTTGGCATAAAGCTATTTCTTTTCTAGTTTCAACTCTGTTGATAGTGATGGATATGTGAATTCAACTTTTTGTGTATGGAAGTATCAAGAGCCATTTTGCATTCAAAAAAAAATCGCACCATATGTTATGCCTTTGACATAGTCACTGTGAAAGTTGGGCTTTTTAAAAATTCCACTGATCATCAGGGCAATAGAAATGAGACATGACCAGTAATTGAGTATATCTGTTGTTCTGACCCACCTGGAAAAAGTGAATTTAAAAGATAGAGTGTTTCAGTGGAGAGATTTTGCAAGTTGATTTTGTCATTCAGAACTATACCAAATCATTTTATAATAGGGTTATTTAGTATGTAAACTACACTGCAATATAGAAAATAAAGTATAGTTTCAAAAAACAAAACCCACAAACGAACAAAAAAAACAAGTCAAACTGGGCTTGGTGGTTCACACTGTCAATCTCAGCACTGAGGAGGCAGAAGCAGGCAGGCCCCTTTGGGTTCAAGGCTAGCCTGATCTCTATATAGCAAATTCCAGGTCAGCTATAGCTACACAATGAGACCCTGTCTCAAAACAAACAAAGCAAGAAGGAAAAGGCAGCCCTTTCCTGAAATGTTTTCTGTTTTCTTCATGTTTCAGGGTTTCAGATCTTAAGTTCTTTGACATTTGAATTGGGTTTTGTGCAAGGGGAGAGATAGGAATCTAGCACCTTTTTCCGATGAAGATATCCTGTTTCCCAGTATAATTTGTTGAAGAGGCTTTCTTCCTGATTCCCAGTTGTCTTAGTTTCTTTTCTCGTTGCTATGCTAGAGTACTTGTTGTGGGGTATTCATCAGAAAAGACTGTTCAGACATGGGTTTAAGCCAATAGGTCTTTATTAGCTAGCCAGTGACTACACTGGGTGTTCAGGATCCTAGTGTAGCACTGAGCATTCCTCAGGGTGAGAGTTTAAGTAGAAAGAAAGAAAGAAAGAAAGAAAGAGAGAGAGAGAGAGAGAGAGGGAGGGAGGGAGGGAGGGAGGGAGGGAGGGAGGAAGGAAGGAAGGAAGGAAGGAAGGAAGGAAGGAAGGAAGGAAGGAAGAAGGAAATCCTTGGGTGACATACTTCAGTTAACAAGAATAATTAGCTAGAAGATAAGCCACAAATGCTAAAAGCAAAATTAGTACATTTTGAGACTTTCCCAGAGCTATTTGGACTTTGATGGGTTAGGCCTTTGTTTTAGCTTTGGCAGGTGGTGGCGTGTCTACAGGGTGAGGTTGTGCTAAGATCTGGGGCCCTGATCCATATTTTTTCCTCTTTTAACTCTTCTCTTTCATTGGGTCATCTGGAGGCTGCTTCTAGCCTGCCATCTTGCCTGGAAGAAGGATGTCTTTTGAACTACAGGTGGTAGTATTTGTGTTGTTTCCTTAACCTACACTCCTCAAACCTTCCTCTTCAAGGATAATACACAGTCTGTATACTGGACCTTTTTTGTCTATATTAAATATCTGCCACTTCCTTGTGGTGGTTAGATTTTGTCTTTTTGTTTGTCAACTTAACACAAACCAGGATCATCTGGGAAGAGAAACCTCAATTGAGACAATGATTGGTCTTTGGGCCTGTCTGTGGGGCATTTTCTTTATTAGTGATTTATGTCTGTGGGGCATTTTCTTTATTAGTGATTTATGTAGGAGCACCTAGACTATTGTAGAGGGTACCAATCCTGGATAGGTGGTCCTGGATTATATAAGAAAGCAGGCTGAGCAAGGCAGGGTGCAAGCCAGTGAGCAGCATTTCTCCATGGTCTCTGCTTCCATTCCTGATTCCAGATTCCTGCCTTGACTTTGTCAGTGATAGACATAAGCTGTAACCTGAAATAAACTCTTTCCTCCCAAAGTTGCTTTTGATCATGGTATCTTTATTACAACAATAGAAAGCAAACTGGAGCTGAAATTGGTACCAGAGAATGGGATGTTACTGTGATAGACTTGTCCCTGTTGTTTGGGGGAAGATTTTAAAAGCCATTTGTGCTCAAAGCTTAGTGGGATGTTTTATGGGCGCTTGGAAGGTCAGAATGTTGAGAGACATGCAGACAATGAAGGCCTGGCTTGTGATGTTTCAAAGGGAAGTTGGAGACTTCATTGGAACTGTTCCTATGATGATTTTTAATAAGAGTCTGGGTTCTGGTCAGCTAGATCTAAGAGAAATCAGTTGTAGTTGGTTATAAGGGACCATGTCCATTGAAGTGAAAAGTTTTTTTTTTCCTAGAATAACTGATGCTGGTTAGCTGGAGCTGAGAAATCTGATGTTCCTAAACACTGACCAGAATCCTTAAGATGAAATCTGGGAGTATTTCTTTTGAATTATCTCACAGAAACTGTGGTCCATGGTGGTCAAGGCTACATCTCATGCTGGTAGTCAATCTTGGTAAGAGTCTTCCATATGGTTCTGGTTTTGGTGTCATGGAAGCTGTAAGATTGACAGGGAGTCTGAAGATCATTAGTGAATCCCAGAGGACAGATATGGAGCTACACAATTTGATTTGCCCTGCTAGATGTTGTTTTTGCTTTGGTTTTAATTGTGCCTTGGCTCTCCCTCTTGTAGTAAGAAAGTCTAACTTATTTATTTTGATTTTACAGAAACTCAAAGTTGAGAGACTGGACTTAGAGATGTTGAGTGTTTTAAAGAAACTGAACTTTTAAAGTGTTTGGATTTTTTAAATACTATGGGACTTTTAAAGTTATATTTTATATTAACCCAAGATTTTGGGGGATAAACAAGAAGGAAAGGTTATGGTTTAATAGTGACATGTTTGTGTGTCAAACATTGACAAAGGGTCAACTGTGCTTCTTGTCAACTTGATAAAAACTAGGAAAAAAAAAACTCAAAAGAGAAAATGTCTGTATCAGATTGGCCTGTATACATGTCTGTTGAGGATTTTCTTGATTGTCGATTCATGTGGAAGGCCCACGGCATTTTGTTTTTTCTGTGGGTGCTAGGGCCCAAGCTCAGATCCTTTTCCTTATGCAGCAAGCACTTACGAACTGAGCCATCTCCCAGCCTTCTCATTGCATTGGTTTTTGCTGATGTTGTTGGGCTTTTTGTTAGTTTTATTTCAAATCTTGACTCACATACTTTCCTGAGACTGTTTTCATGTGAAATGTGCTTCCTTACATTTTTGACTTAGTGTAAGACAGCTTTCCAAACACGTTGTGTTCCAATTGTTCTGTATTCTCAGCTGACCTTCTCTTGCCTTCCTTCTTGTCTACTCCAGGATGCTTCATCCTCAGTCGTTGTCCTCAGAGTGGACTCTTTTCTGCAAGAAAAGGCTCTATACACTGTTTTTCCAAAGTTCCTTCATTCCTACCACTCAAGTCTCTCCCTCCGCCAACACATACCTTATAAGGAGCCTCTTGCTTTCTCAGCTTTTCAAGAAATACCTCCTTCTGTTTCCGATACGGTCCTCAACCAGACTGGCTGGATCTTCCAGTAAACACCCTGGGAGACCCTGGAGTTCTCTGGATGCCTCACTGATTCCTGACACTGATATCACAAACATTTCAGAGTGATGAACTTGTTAGTGTCATTTGCTCTATCTTGGAAAGCCCGAGGACATAATTTCCCTTAGCTATGTTGTTGATGCTTCTCTTGGGTGGTTCTGGGGATTTTCTGTTTGTCTGCTCTGCTTTAATATGTTGTTGTTTTGTCTGTTTTATATGAGGACTAAAGAACTGTTGTGGCTTGTCACCTTCCCTGAATTATCCTCTAAGACCCTTTACAATGCTTAAATGTGATTTTGAAAAGCATACACATGGCCAAAGACATCATTTTGAAGCCATCAAGTACCGCCACCTCTAGCCATATCTGTGCTACCAGTGTCTTACTTGTTTGCACACTGTTATCACAATCCTAGCTTCTCGCCCACGGTGTGCCACCACAATAGCGGCTGTTTTAAAATACTCAGTCAGGTCACTGTCACTTCTCAGCTCAGCTCAGTTTCCAATTTTCAAGGTCTAGAACCTGGCCTGTTGTTTTCCTCTGACCTCCTCTCCATTGGATTAGGCTGCTTCAGGCATCCTGGCCTCAGATACTTACCTCGGGGTATTTGTGCTGCTGACAGTGAGTTTCACCTCCTTTACTCCTTTTAGTCTCTGCTCAGATGTCATCTATGCAGTAAGGCCTTCCTGGATTTCACCGAAATCTTTACTGATAAATACAATTACTCCTCTCCCCCACCCCACTCCTAACTTACTTTACAGTACCTTTAAACCACGTTAAACATTATATATATTTTTTCTTTCTACTCATTTCAATAAAAATACCATGAACGTAAAGAACATTGGACTTTTAAGAGTCCTGACTCAGGCCCAGCACAAAGCTGGCACCCAATAGAAATCTGTTAAGTGACTGAATGAATGACTAAATAAAACAAAGTTTCTAGCATCCAATAGGTAGTCAAGAAAAAATCCCCCCCCCTCTGTGTGTGTGTGTCTTCTGTCAAGGAAAAGAAACTGATCTCTAGGTAATACCAGTGTTCCCTATTATAGAAAAATCAACAATGGAAACAGATGTGTAATTAGACAAGCAGCTTAAAACATTGACACAAACCAAAAGCAGAGGATGGTTTAATACACCAAACACAGTAGTAGTTCAGTAGAATCTGAGAAAAAGCTGCAAAACCTGTCAACAGACTGACTTCTGTCACCCCAAACGCCGAAACACATACTCTGAAACACTGACACCTAATAAGACTGTACCCAGAGACAGGGCCCTAAGACAAAGTCAGGGTGTTAATCAGATAGGGTTAATGTTATAAGAAGAAAGCCCCACCTTGTGAGAACATAGCAAGAAGGAAGCTATTCGCTAAAAATACTGGGAGCCCTGGTGGGAAACATCTTTGAAGTGGGGTCTGGTAGCACAGGCCCAAGTTCAAGGCCAGAAACTCAGTAAAATCCTGTCAATAAAGGAGTTGGGGTCTATAGTTCAGTGATAACTCACCTGCCAAGTTCATGGGGAGTCTGGGGTTCAGTTCAATTGCTAGCACAGCAAGAAAAAGAAAAGGGGAGGGAAACTCAAAATCATCTCTCATCTCTCCAGATCTTTGATCTTTGCTTCTCTGACTCCATCATGTGATAATACATTTTTGTTGTCTAGACTATGACTCCTGGAGCAGTCTGGCGCAGCCAGAGAGGAATCAGAAGCAGCAGGCCAGCCAGTATAGTCATTGTTACAGTAACCCATGTGCCTAAGCAGACTAATACAACTAGAAATCAAGAATATGTTATTTAAAAATTATCCAGAATGATAACAAATCTGGATTTCTCCCATTTTTCAGTTTTTGCTGACATGCATAAAGGCTGTAGATTCTGAGAAAACATAGACAACAACTCCTCCCAAAAGAGCAGAAGTGTTTGAAGAGTTTTAGGGGATAAATCCATTTAAGGTAGAAAGTAACAGAATAGTCATAAAAGTTAAACATGCACCAGTGTTTTTTTCATGAGTAGTTCAATCAAATTTACTCGTTAAAGTCAAGTGTTATAAACAAATTAGCCAGAAAGATTCAGGGCTCTGAATCTAGGAGAAGCTGGAGAACAACACACACACACACACACACACACACACACACACACACACACACACTATTAGTGACATCAGTACACTTGTCTGCATGATGACTGTGATTTCTGGGCTCACGTCAGTCTCCCTCTGACATTCGTTATAAAATGTTGGGTTTGGATCATTATTTTTCAAAGTATAGGAGCATGGAATACCATTGGCTCCCTCCCACCAAAGGCTACTTCAGTTCAGAGGCACAATAAATCTAGACACGCCTTATACTGTGCTGAAGTTGGGCTGTTCTTTGTGTCTAATCAGCAGATTCTCATTTCCACAACTTAGTGTATGAATAGGGAAAAAAGAAAAGGAGAGAAGAGGAGAGAGAAGAAAGGAAAGGGAAGGGAAGGGGAGGGGAGGGGAAGGGAGGGGAGGGGAGGGGAGGGAAGGAAAAGAAAAAAACCTGACTATCTTTGGTATGGTGGAGGAGAAAGTTTATTGTAGATAAAGGGAGATCATAGCCAGAGGCAGAGAAATCTGGAAGAGTCCAGAGTAGACTTGACCATGAGCCACGTGAGATTAGGGACGGGAGAAAAGGGAGAGGGGAGAGAGGGGAACTAGGTGTAGCAGCCAAGAGGGCAAAAGATAAAAAAAGAGGTAATCAAAATGGCTGGATTATATAGGGAAGAGCCGCTGGTGGAAGGGCAGCCCAGTCCCTGGTTTGGAGAGTTCAAGGTTAGAGGGTTGGGTACGCCAACCTTAACAGGTAGTCCCATAAAAGGGAGGGTTGAGGGATGCTGAGAGAACCTGGAAGCCAGGTATTAAATAGGCACCTGAGCTATTAGTCCCAGGGTTTGAAACTGAACCGTGTGTAGTCTCCACCAGCGATGGGGTCTTCTCTCCTTGGGATTCTGATGAATTAGCTGTTGAAAAGCATCTTTATATATAAGGATGGAAACGGGGGGTGGGGAGTGGGGGAAGACAACTTGCTTAATATCCCCTCACTTAAAGTTTAACGAGAAAAATAAATTGGGGATTCTGGTTTGTCAGCCAATATCATCTGTTCTGGCCATTCAGCACAAGCCAAGTCTAGAATCTCAAGGAAACCAGGGGTTAACACAACTGGTAACTAGCAAGAGATAAAAGAAAATCTTCCCGCCTTTGAGACCTACTCTACAACGATCTGCATTGAAGCCTAGACCTTTGGGTGTTTCAGTGTGGGTGCTCCTCAACACACAGACAACCGTAATTGTGAGACCTCAGGGTGCTCGTGTCTGTGTACCGCTTTTGCTTAAATAACAAAACAAACAAACAACAACAACACACACACACACACACACACACACACACACACACACACACACACACAC
>NW_021604712.1:10962188-10986563 GCF_004785775.1 Grammomys surdaster | reverse complement strand
CACACACACACACACACACACACACACACACACACACACACACACACGATGCTAGTAGCTCAGGAGGTTTGACTAACATTATAGCAGCCATCACAGAAGACTGGGGTCCTGGGACAGCAGCTACAATGCACACTGCCTACCACAGGCCATTGCAGCTTCGCGTGGCCAGCATGACCCTCGTGAGTCGCAGTAGGCCTGTGAAAGCAGCCGTGACCCCTGCGAGCCTCCGTAGAAGCGCGTTCTCAAGATGGCCTCTCGGGTCCCCGTGGCGCCCCACTCCAGCGTCGCCGTGTGCGACAGTGCGGGGCCTAGAGACTGAGAGCTTCGGCTGCAGCTCCTCGCGCCGCTTCCGGGAATGGGCGTGGCTCCGCCCGGCTCCGCCCATCTCGGGCGGGCGCTCGGCCCCGTCCGTCCCCGCCCGTCAGTCCGCCCGGCGGGGCGGGCCGCAGACCCGGCCTGGGCAGCTGCACCGGGAACGCTCAACTGGGAGGCATCTGGCCGGCCATAGGGCCGGGGCGCACAGGCGGCGGCACCATGTT
Organism: Grammomys surdaster; assembly: GCF_004785775.1. Classification (NCBI taxonomy): domain Eukaryota; kingdom Metazoa; phylum Chordata; class Mammalia; order Rodentia; family Muridae; genus Grammomys; species Grammomys surdaster. Next base: position 10,986,024 of record NW_021604712.1, on the reverse strand, counting down.
CTCTCTCAAGCCTTCCAGACCCAGCTTCAGGTCCTACCTCCTGCCGCCGCCCCAGGTAAGCGCTCGGGGCTCCGCGGGTGGCTCGGGATCCAGACGAGGCGCGGGCAAGCGCGCCTCCCGGGAGGCACGGGCGCTGTAGAAACTTGTAGAGCTCCGCGGCGGCCATTCTCTGGCCGAAGTCCTGAGGTCCCTAGTCCTGCCGGGTGACGAGATCTTAGGGACCGTCCCGAGCTGCATTTCTTTCCTTCCTTCGGGGCTGGGCACCGACCCTGCTGTGACTGCCAGATGGTTGCAGCGCTGTGGACACCTCCCCGAGCTTACCTGTCCAGTAGCTGTGAATTCTTGAAAGCGGCTTGGGCTGTTGTAAATATGTTTATTGTGAGGCTCTCAAGTCGACGAGTAGATCTTAAAACGATCTCTATTTGGACTTGAAAGAGTTTTAAGTAGGAGATATATGTCCGTCGCATGTGTCACCACTTAGAAAATTCGCCTTAGTATCTTGTGACAGGGCGGTATTTGGATTTTGCTTTATTTTGTTCCTGTATTTCAGACTGACGATAAGATCAGTTCCGAACCGAAGATTAAAAAACTGGAGCCAGTCCTTTTGCCAGGTAAATTTCAGAATTTGAATGTGCTTTGGACTGAGATTGTGTGGAATAGGATGGTGTAGTTATCTTTCCCTTTCTATTATTTTTAACTTTCTCTGGTTAAAAAAAGCTTAAGTGAGTAGAGAGTTGGCTAGACATAATTGATGTTTGTCTCGGAAAGTTTAAAGTGCAATAGAAGACTTTCAAGAGCATAACTACCTCATTTCTTTTCTGTCTTCTGAAAGATTAGTTTTGAAAGAAGTACCTAATTGCTTGGGTAGTGAAAGTTCTTTTGCTTTACATGTGTGTTACCTCCTAATGAAATCGTGATTAATAATCCAATCATCATTTTAACGTGTTTTGAAAACATGTCTGTGTCTCTAAGATAACGACAAGCTTAGCAGACCTTGACTTACTCTGTAATTGGCTTTTGAAGTTGTCAGCTGTCTGCAAATTTGCTTGTTTCAGTTTAGAACTTTGTTTCCCAGTAGAGACACTATTGACCTTTCCGGCTGGGCAATTCTTTGTTGTGTGAGGAGCTGTCCTGAGCTGACAGCCGTCCCTACATCTTTGGCCTCTATCTGTGTCATGGCAGTGGCACTCCATCTTCTGCTAACTAGCTGTTGTGTCCTCAGCATACCCAGAATGTCTCCAGGTATTGCCCTCCCCCCACCTCTCTCTGTATGTTTGTGTGAGTGGGTGTGTGTGTCTGTGTGTGGCATGAGTGTGCCTCTTAGGGTCATCCTCAGGTTGGAAATGACTTGTTAAGGACAAATGTACCTTAGATGGAGACCTTACAAATAAAAGGAGGGATTCAAAGTAAACAGTTTTACAATGTACACAAACTATTGTCTGAATTGTGTAGCAATTACACAATAATTACAGAAAAATCAGCTTTTTAATAAGATTACTGGGACAAATAGCCAGACATTTAGGAAGGCCTATCTATCCTCAGCTTAAACTTTGATCGAATACCAGTTTTCTATGTCAGAAAAAAAAATCTCAAAATCATTAGTTAAGTAAGATAGTTAAGACTTCATTGATAGTAACTTAACACATGTGGAAACTTACAAAATGTAAGTTGAGATGAACAGTTAAAGCTCCAGCCTTTGGTTCTGTATGGTAGGTGCAAACTCTTAAATGTTCTTTTAGACTACTAGAGTTAGATTTTTTCTGCTTTTGTTAGTCTTTCACTCATGTTGACTAATGAGCCCTTTCTGCTCTTCCTGAGAGTGAGCTGAAGCAGTACTGGGTAACCCTTGCCCTCTCTCCATGCTCCATGTTGGTATTCACCGCTGTAGGCATTTTAGAGACAGCCAGGAAAGCAGTATGCGTGTTGACTGAGTGCCTGGGAGCTGTTGAACTTTGCCTTTCCTTTGAACTGGACTGGTTCTTAGACAGCCAGTCCCCTCCTCAGCAATTCTGTGCTTTGACACTAAAAACCAATATAGTTTTAGCTATAATTGGTCATGTTTTGTTTTTTAAATTAGCTTTTAAACTTAAGCTATGCTTAGGAAAAGTATATGAATATGGTTGAAGAATTTTCTTAGTGAAGAATTAGTCTTTGAAATTACTAAATAATAATAATAATAATACATACCACCATTTCTGGGGAAGGTTTTAACCCCAGTTCCTGAATGTGTATAGAAATAACAGTGTCTTTTGTTCAATTGCCCATTAAGAAACTTCCTGACCTGTATTAATTTTTCTTGCATGAAAGCTTATGTCACCTTTAAACTCCAGTTGCATGAATGAGAACACTGCTTGATGTCCAGTTTCTCTTTGCTCCTCGTTTATCATTATAGAAACTGAGCTGATCTCGAATTGTGAAGTCTTGCCCCTTGCCTAGCCTCTGCTCTTCTTACTGCGCTCACTTTCCCAGTGCTCTTTGAGGCTGTGTTTTGGCTGAGCATCCCATTCTGGTCTTCTTTTCCTGCCTTAACTCTAATGTCAAGTCTGCAGTTACTGCTAGAACCCCAGTTATATTTCTTCAGCCTACAACATGGTACTCTACACATGTAATCTGGAAAACAAGTAGAAAGTACTGTGATCTAACAACCTAGACTAGGGTGATGAGGTTTATAGCCCATGGTAGAGTATGTACTTAACATGCTTAGCATGTACGAGTCGCTGGGTTTGGCTCCCACCACCACAAAAATGACTTCGAGCAAACCATAGAGACCTAAGCTAGAATAGCACTTTTTACTGAGGGCTTGGTTAATACAGTTCTGGCCTTCATTGCCATCAGGGACAAGAGAAAACGTTCTTGTGTCTCCTGTGGCTTTCTTTACTCAGGTACAAAGAACAAGAAGGAATTGTTCAGTGATGTAGTATCATACACTATGTTTTGGCTTACTGCCTTAGGTCCAAGGATATCCTACTTCAGTTGCCCGAAGTTTGAACTTTTAATTCAATGAGCAGATGAAAATTAGAACACAAAATCAATTGTTTACTTGTGTGCCTTGATCATGTGCTCCACTGGGCTTTAATGCCAAGTTTAAAATGCTCCCCGTCATTTAGTAAGTAAAGGAAATGGAAGAAAATGATGAGTAATTGAATTCAGATTCTGATTTATGTTAGTAACTTTCAACTTTCCTGTTTCTTGAAGCTCTTTGAGATGAGGATTGTAGCAAATATAGCTTTCTCATCCCGATACCTTATGCAGTGCCTGAAATGTGACACTGTGCTGACATTCACTGAGTAAATGACTGAACAGTAGGACCCCACCCTGCTTAAACTGTTACCTTAGGCGTGCCTGCATACAGATACCAACTCCTGGATTTAGGAGCAAGAGAAACACTGCTATTTCATGCTAGACATCTCAAGAGAATTACATCTGAACCTGTAATTGGAGTAAAGTACTGTGTCAGCTTAGTTACTATCTGAGCTGGCATTCTCTTTGTCATTAGCTCGTTTTATAAATCCTGTTCTCTTATTGTATAGATGTCACTCATTTCATGCTTTTAGAAACTATCAAGTATTACTATCAAGACGTCAACTCTTTATGTATTTATGTATGGGAACATATGAAGACTACCCAGGTTTTATGTAGAAGGGAAAGGTTCCTGAAGTATAGTGAATCTGGATCACAACAGGGCCCTGAGAGGGTTCCAAGCTACCCTACCTGGACAAGTGGAAGGATGTGATCTGAAAAGTGGTTCCCAGATTCCAGGCAGGGCCTGGGTGATGTTTGGGGCAATCTATCTATCATCTATCCATCTATCCATCTGTCCATCTGTCCATCTATCCATCTATCTGTCTGTCTGATTGGTTGAATTGTCTAGCTTGGTCCCAAACCCTTGGGTTCAATGATTCCTTGGCCTTAGCTCCCAGAGGTGGCACTCCAGGCCACGTTGCTCAGTCTCACGAGGTGTTTTCATTAGGTTGTGCTCAAAAGAAAAGTTAGGAATATGGAGCTTTTTTTTCATCAGTTTGAAGTTAGTTGATTTAAAAATTGTGCTGAGATTGCCTCCTAACTTCTTTGATGTAGGATATGATCTTTTGCTATATAAAAACAACAAAAAAGATTAAGTTGGCAAAATACGAAGTTAGGAACTCCCTTTGGTCCCCCAAATTTCTTTTCTGTGTAGCCATGGTTTGGAATGTAAACTAGAAACTGCAGGGTGAGATTATTGTCAGTACAGTTTAGTGAGCATCGTGCAGAGATGACTAGTTACTTTGTCTGTATAGATGGCCTCCCACCATCTTTCAAAATGTATCTCCTTTTGACAAACTGTTCTAACCCAACTCTACCCAGCCACAGCATAGCCTGCTCCTACATATGTCCAGGTTCATACTAAGGAAGGCTTTTGGTGGTACTATCTGTATTGCAGATCCAGAAAACCCATGGCAACGAATGAAGAACACCGAGGGGATAGCATGACAGTGCTCAAGCCTTTGGGCTTTATTGTCCTTGATATCCAGCTAACACAGAGCCACAGAATTTCCTTGTTGCTAACCTTGCTTCAGGCTTGCTTCTGATACCTGAGCTCACATCCTTGGCTGATACACCGCATAGGTCAATCCTCACAACAGCCCTGTCAGGCAAGGTACTAACTTGTCTTCATTTGACAGGTGAGAGAATTTCTGGCAAGAATTCAGGAAGCTGCCCAGTGTTGCAGAGAGTCTGCTGTGCCTGACTCCCATATGGTGCTGATAGCCACTAAGCAGCATGGCCCACCTAGCTACACTGGTGACTTTCACTTACAGATTTGTGCTTTGGAACTGTGGAAGGCAGATGGAATGCCAGTCAAGAGAAAATTCTCTAGTGACATGAAAAGAGCCATGTCTTCGGCTCTGCTTTTCTCACAACAGTGACAGATTTTGACCCAGCTTGAGGAAGAACTTTCAATTTCAGCTGCCAGAAAGTGGAATGTCTTAAGTGGTAGTGATTTCCTGTTGCTGGCCTTGCTGAGGAGTGACTGGTAGAGTGCCCACTGCTTTGTGATTGAGATGTAAGATTCGCAGTGCGTAGGGCTCCATGACCTTTCCTCTCCTTGCTCCCTGAGGTGGGATCTTTTTATAAGCATCCTGAAGGTGGGAGGGAGAAGACTGAAATGCAGTGACTAACTATAATGGGTTGCTTTGTTCAGCAGGTATGGAATGTGAGCCAGTGTTGCTTGGCAGAGGGTTTTTGTTTGTTTTTGTTTTGGGAAGGTGATGGGGCATATTCTGCCCTTACACAATTTCTGATCTTTGGGGAAAGTACTGGGAAGGATAACAAAGGTTGTGAGGGCTCTGAATAGTCACCTAAGTCAGATTTGGGGCTCACCATGGACTGTCAGCAAGCTTTCCCAGGAAATGTTGTGATCTGAATTCTGAGTGTCAGCTGAGCCTAGGCTGCAGTTCTGAAAGCCTTGTGTCAGCTCAGCTCATTCTTCCCCTTGCCTAATACAAACCAACAGCACGTCAGTTACAGAGATCAGCTGGTAGGTCGATAACACATGCCCTAATTATCTGATCTCTTGTAGTCAGATCAGGGCATCCACAGAGCTGATTTCTTACATATTCATAGTTTGTGCCTTTCCGATATTGTTCTGTCTTCTGCCTCACCCTAAGTCTTATTTCCTCTGTTGGGTTGTAAGTCACTCTCTGGCAAAACATAAAACAAAACTGTCTTTTAAAGAGCTCACGTAATACCCGTTCAAAGATGGCTACCTAGATGACAGACTGAGTTTGGTAGAATTTTACTTCCACGGATATTCCAGTAGGAATATCAGGTTTGACCATCACCTGGAGGCATGTGTCTATAGCTGTCCATTTCTTATGCTCCTGCTAAGTACCTCAGACCAGCATAATGCTAATTCCTCATACAGTCTTCCCACTGGTGCTTAAACACCTATTAACTTCTTAAATAAGCTCTGCCTTACTATCCTGTGTGATCCCAGATACTGATGTTTGCTTCAGTCAGTCTGGCTCTTTGCTGCCTCCTAGATACTTTAGTCATTATTTGGGTCTTTGTTACTGAGACCACATACTCTGTACTGTCACTTTCCTGTTCATTACTTCATCCTGGTCCTTTCCTAAGATCTGCATTGGAACCCTGGTCCTGCCCCCACTGTGTGCTGCCCTTACTGTGTGCTGCTGCCCTTACTGGGTGTGATGCCTGATGATAGGTCTTTTTTTGTGTTGTGTGTGCCCTATAGGGTCACCACCAGTGGCAGCACCATACAGTTTGTTTACCTAATACATAGCTCAGACTTACAGTTACAGCTTAGAAAACTAGGATGAATGACCGGTGACAGCTCATCCCATACTATCTTTTAGTGTGTAAGTCCCATGCCTAGGGAAGCCTTTCTGTATCAGGGAACTGGGGTGAATTGGTCCCCCTTTTTTAAGCCATGTGCTGAATTACAGAAGATTTTGCCCTGAGCTATTTTCTAGACTTCAATTTATGGGGAATTTTATTTCTATTTACTAGATATACCTTTTTAATTGCATGAGGAATCAAAAACAACATACACGATCTTTTTGTTCTTGGAGTTTAAATTTTCCCTCCCTATACAATTTGGAAACTTCTCTTTACGTTTCTTTTCTCTTTTTTTCTGTAAAGTGCCACACAATAAGGGAGGTTTTCTGGGCTAAATCTGTGTTACAGATACTCAGTCTTGCCCTTGTCCTATGAAACAGCCAAAAGTAGCACAAGAGTAAAATTCAATAAAAGAGTATTTACAGAGGAATCTGTGTAGCCCAGGGGCAGTGGTTTACCATCCCATAGAGCTGTCACCCACAAGCGCCCTTCCTTTGTCTCAGCCTGACTACATCTGCAGGTGCATGTCTTATTCCCGCTGCATGGGTAGGAATCCAGTGGCTACAGAAGGGCTGAAGAGAGATGGGCAGGTGGGTAGGCAGGTGGATGGATGGATGGACAGGTGGATGGACAGATAGATGGACAGAATGAATGAATGAATTGGCAGATGATACTAACTCAGCCACGGTGTCCTAGCCCAGAAGCCCTTTCTCCATTTCTTACCAGGAGTGTTTCTGGTTCTCAGGAAATCCTACAGTGTGACTTGACTTTGTTGTTTTAAAGGTTCTTATTTGAGTGTAACATGCATGCAAACATGAATGAATCATACGTGGTGTGGCTCTTGACTTTCTGTAGCATTGTTCAGAGTCCTAGTTCAGGTAAACTGATTGAGGAGGGGGCAGTGTGACAAAAGGTTACAAAAGGTTACAAAAGGTGACTTCTGTCTGCAGTAGAAATAATGTAAGTCTTATAATCGGCAACTAAGACTGGGGAAAGTGGTTGACTATTCAATAGCCCAGATTGTGATAAGGCAGGTGATAAGCTCACTGTGGAAGGAATTGTAGAAAATTTCATTTGTTTTTCATTAGAATGTAGTTAGGAACAACAATAAGTCTTCAATTTAATGTTGGTACTTGTTCCAGGTCACTACAGCACATGTACATTTATGAAAGTTTGTAGAAACAAAGACAGAAGGCTTTTGTGGCTGGGTTCCATATCTGTGGAATCAGCCAACTCTTGGTGGCAAATCTTCTGATCATGGGTATTGAACATACACAGAGTTGTGTTCTTGTCCTTATTCCCTGAAGACTGTGAAGCACTTACATTACTAGGTACTTGAGGTCATCCAGAATGCTTTAAAGGCTGTGAGTAAGTTGTATACAGTGGCTCACCATATACATAAGGAACTTTATGTCCGTTCATGAGGTCTGAGAACCAGTGCCCCACGGGTGCTGAGGAACACTTGCTAAGTTTCACATTTATTTCTGGTTTTAAAGTCTTAGGAGTATAAAAGTGATTTAACCTTTTGGGTGCCAAGTGCCTGCCTGATCTTTGTAATAGAGAAAACATCTGCCCTCCTTTCATATAGACTATAAAGAATCAATCAGGACAAGCACTGAGGAGCCACTAATCCTAGATTATACTGTTCCCTGTGTGTTGGGGGACAGATGTGGCAGTTCTGTGATTACTTCTGCCTTGTGTACCCAAACAGTCTTCACCTTCCAACTCAGTGGCTGCTGGACCAGAGGAATTACTGGTCCTGCTCCACTCAGAGCAGCTTGAGTTCCATGACTGCTGGTTGTCTGCTGGGAGTGTCCCTCACATTTTAAAAACTAAGCTAGAGAGAACGTTGGGCTTACTAGAGGAATAGAGATAGGAAGTTTGGTGGTTTATTTGTTGGTTTGTTTTGTTATTGATCTAACCTAGGGTCTTTGTACATGCTCTAACACCTAGCTGTGTCCCCAGCTGTTGCATTTTAGGGACAGTCTCACTGTGTACTCAGGTCGGTCTTGAACTCTGGATCCTTCAGCCTTTGCCTCCTTTGTGCTGGGTTACGCCACCACATCTGATTCAGTGAGATGGTTATAAGTAGTTTATGTTTTTTACCCACTCAGATCGGTGATTTTATTCCTTTTATTCCTTTTCTGTAAACCAGAGGCACTGAATTGATTTCAGTCCTTTCTTTAGCACTTTCTTAACAGATAGCAATGTGTAATATCAGATACTGTTGTATGCACTGCAGTTTCGACAAAATGTCTGTTTCCTACCACCTTTGGATATGTAATCCTGACTGAGGCAAGCATGAACTTAAAAAGTAAACGTGTGTCAGGTTGTAGCTGTGATGAGCAGTGCAATTCATTACAAGTGTAGAGTGCTGTGATTAGGGAGATTTAATCTAGGCAGGAAGATTTATTTTAAGGCATTCTTTAGCACAGTCACTGTCTGAAAGAAAGAATCTTCCAAGACAGGAGTGTGTTCAAAGACCCATAAATGGAAGCAGTGTGGTATATAAAGGGGTTCATAGAAGGCCACTGTGGCTGCAGCGGGAGGGCGAGGAAGACAGCTGAGCAGGGCTTGGCATTCAGGGCCTTAAGCCATGTGAAAGAAGCCTGTATTCAGGATGGAAATTTTCTCAAGTGATTTGAGCCAGGAATTTGATGTGAGTGAATGAATTAAATCCTCAAGTAAATATTAGCGGCTGTTCTTAAAATTAGCCTTATGAATTTTTAAGAGTGTTGAGTAAAATTTATTCATTGTCACACACTTTATTGTTAACATTTTTGTTGGAGAGGATTGTTTTGAGACTAAAGTTCCATTCTTCATGAATGAGGTGTTTGGGGATTGTCAGCAAACAGGTTCTGGGCATCACTATGAAAACAGTTTCCTGATAATAGAAAGTAAAAAACAGATTGTATTCTGGCTTTCTGCCATTGACCAAAGAGGCTGATAGCTTAAAATGTGCCTTGTCTGATTGCATTGTAGATCTTAAATGATCACGTTCTAAATGCCTTTCAAGAAAGTACTCTTCTCAAAAGCACTGAGAGCTCTTGCTGGGGTTTTGAATATTTGTTTTTCCAGTCTTTTCTTTTAACTCAAGCTTGATTTTAAAGTTTTATTGTTTACCCTGTTACAGTTTGAGTGCAAAGGTTTCATGAAGCGTACTTTAAAGCAGATAAAACTGGATGCTGGTTCTTGTTCCTTACAAAATGATCAAAGACATGAATGTTAGTGAGTGTCACATCTTAATAAACCCAGATATCCATCACAAATGTCTCAGGAATGCTTTGAGGCTAGCTAACTAGAGGCAGCAGAGGAGCTGAGGCCACCTTGCTGGTTCTGTCGGCTCAGACCCCAAAGCTTTTTGGGCCTCATTTTATACCATACCCCAGTGCCAACGAAAGCCACAGCCCGTGGACGCTCCTCTTCACATTCTTTCAGCCACCAGCAACCATGAAGTCCTCCGAAAGGTCACACAGTGGTTTCTGGGATTGTCAGTATATTGTTTGGCTCACTGTGACTTTTTTTGTTCTTTTTTAGGAGAAATTGTTGTAAATGAAGTCAATTTTGTGAGAAAATGCATCGCAACAGACACAAGCCAGTATGATTTGTGGGGAAAGTTGATATGCAGTAACTTCAAAATTTCCTTTATTACAGATGACCCAATGCCATTACAGGTATTTACTTGTATACTGTTTAATTATGTTAAGGCTTTAACTGTAAGCAGAATATACTGTTATATAAATAAAAGATTTGGAAAATGGTAAAAATCATCAACAAATCATTAATGTTGAAAATATGCTCTATAAATAGTGGAATTGATAGACATAGCACAATTTTGGACACAAATTTGTGTGGGTAGGCAAGGGGTGATGGATCTGGGAGGAGTTGATAGAGGGATGAATAGGACCAAAATACATTGTACAAAATCCTTAAAGAACTAATAAAAATAATTTTAAAAATCAAAATATAGTGAAGGAGAATGTGACAACTTTGGTTAAGGAATAGGGAGGGTGGGTTTTGTGGTTGTTGGTTTGTTTTCCTTTGGTGTACTATTAGAGACCAGGCGAGGGTCTTTGTACACGCTCTGCCATTGGGCTATGTCCCCACCCTACAGAGCCGCCCTGAATAGTTCAGGCTGCCTTTGAACTCTTGATCTTCCTGGCTCTGCCTCCAAAGTATTTGATTAGACCTCATATTAAGTTTAGTGAGATGGCTTTAAGTCACTTTGCTTTATTTATCCTCTAGGATTATTGGTTATATATCTTTTTCAATAGGGGAGTTATATTTTCCTTCATTTTTAGAAATGTATTTAAAACATTCTTTTGACCAGTCATGAGAAAAACTTAGTTATTTGGCATATGATATTGTAAATGGTGAACATTTTACTGATTTATTTGTTTGCTTGTTGTTGTTGTTTTTTTAAACCGATTAGCTCTTTTTCCCAGAAACTTAAATTATACTTTCTAGTGTATAGTAAGAGTGAAAACAATTGATAAAATGTTTCTTTAATAACCCAAGCATTTCTTTGAGTGCTCTGTATGTATTTCATTTCATGTAGTCATTCACTAATCTTTCAACATTTTCTGTATATTCATATATGCATTAATCTCTTGGATTATATTTAGACTAAGCTTAAGGCATTAGCAATGATTTGTATGCAGGGGTAGTTGCTCATCCGACGGAGATGTGAGTTCTCCCTTTGCTTTTGGCTTCACTGAAGGATCTCTGGCCACAGACTTCATTCAGTGAGCAGGGAACCTATACCTGGAGTGGCTTAAACCCAGGACCAGTGATCAGCCAGTGCTCTACTGACAGCAGTTAAGGTTTCAGTCTGAAACTGATGAGGAAGTATTTGTTAGGAGACGTAAGCAGTGAACTTCCACTCACCAAAAGCTTTCTTTACCTCTTACTTTTTACAGGCTATCATGTACCCCAGGCTGGCTTCACACTCCATGTGTAGTTGAGAATGACCTTGAACTTCTGATCCTTTTGCCCTTACCTCCTGAATCCTGGGATTACAAATGTGTCCCACTTTGCCAGAATATTATGTGTTGCTGAGAATCAAACCCAGGACTTCTCCCAATGTCCCCAGCCCCAAATCTTTTCCTACAGTTATTGTACTTGGAAAACTGAGGCAGGAGAATCACAGTTTTAAGGTGAACCGGAACAAGACCCTATCTCAAAACAACACAAATCTTTAAAAAAAAAATAGTGGTCATTATGCTCTAGAAAGTCAATTCCCACACTAACTCTGTATCATAAAAGTAAAATATGATTTTATTCCTTAAAATCTGATGACCTAAGAGCCTCCTTTCTATCATTATTTTGTGACAGATTCATCTAAAACTAGGTATGCACTTGTTTGCCTGTAAACTAATTTATCATATTACATATCTCGGATATTATAGTAGCATTGGTGGTATATATTTTAATTTCCTTCTGTTAGAATAAAAGTGTAGGAGCTAGGTGTGGTGGCCTGTGTCTATAATCCTAGCACTCAGGCAATTAAGGCTAAAGAGTTCTCAGGAGTTAAAAAACATCCTAGGACACCTGGTGAAACCCTGTCTCAAAAATCACAACACATATCCTCTACCTCTGCTTCCTTCCGACTGACCTGTGCCATCAGACGCCATTTCCTTTGGATGGTCCTTGCTGCACAGCAAAGGTTTTTGTGCTCCTTGACAATAGTATATTGAATTTCTTATCACATTAAACATAAGGCTTGTTATTACCATTTTGATGTCATTGAGAAAAGAATTCATATGAATATCATTCTTTTTTATTTCAGAAGTTCCATTACAGGAACCTTCTTCTTGGAGAACATGATGTCCCTTTGACATGTATTGAACAGATTGTCACAGGTATGTAGTATTCTGTACATGCTGTCTCTAAAAGTTGAAGCCGCATGTGATAGCTATGAATATAGGATAGCCTCAGCAACTTGGGAGGCTGAGGCAAAAGGGTCACTTGAGTTCCAAAGCTCAAGTCTGGCCTGGGAAGCACAGTGAGATCATTCCATAAAATGGAATGGGTCTCTAAAAGTTGATTGAAATCCAGAACCATTTTTTAAAGGGCCTTATAGTCTCAAATGTTTGAGTTGGAGTTTATTTCTCTAATTCACTTTTACATTTGGTCCCTTTTAAGTCCCAAGAGCTCAACTGAGAAGTCAAGAAATTCTTGTAAAATGGAGACACAATTTTTTTAGTTTATAAATTGTGTTCTCTTTTTAATTAAACGTTAAAAGTCATTAAGTGTATCACTACAAAGGCACTCTAAAATATCTCCAAAATCAAAGTTAGAACCAGCCTTCCAAAGGTCTAGGAGCCACAGGCAGCTATGAAAAGGCAGGGCCCCAATAGTAGGGTCTGCTCCAGCAATGGTGGCTTGGTGCTCATCTCTGCTAGGAAACTGTTTAGAAATGCTAAAGAGCACCAGGAAAGAACGTTGTCACTTCTTCTTCTTCAGTGAATGACCACAAGAGGAAACAGAAAGTCCTAGGTCCCAACCAGAAGCTGAAGTTCAATCCAACAGAATTAATTATTTACTGTAAAGATTTCCGAATTGTCAGATTTCGCTTTGATGAGTCGGGTCCTGAAAGCGCCAAAAAGGTAATGCTGTTAGCTGTATCGATTTTGAATTCTATACTATTTTACTATTTTTAATCAGTGCAAGTTGCTTTTTAAATATAAGTATGTTTCATTTCATTAATGTGTTGTGTATATACATACATGCACACATGTGGATGTCTGAGGGCCAATTACTGTAGGTGGGCTTTCTTTGTACCATGTGAGTCCTAAGGATAGAACTCAGGTCCTGAGGTGGAGCTGGAAGCGCCTTACCTGCTGAAGCCTCTCGCAGCCCTGTGTGCATGTCTTAATTGCTTAGGTTTTTAGGGGAAGTTATTACTAACTATCTCTTTAAGTAAAACTGAAGCCAAACATATTAAAGTAACTGTTTTCCTGTATAATAAGTTCAGAGCTACTTTAAAGTAATCTGGGTGTTTTTCTTATCAGCTGTTAAGATATTACAGACTCATATAGAAATGAGTATATTTTCTCCTTTATGACCACTACCAGCCAGTTCCTTTCTTGGTTAAAAAAAATTGAAAAGTTTGAGATCTATTATCATTAAAATTAGTGAGGCTTTTATTTTAGGATCCGAAGTTTGTGAACAAAGTGGAAGGTAGACTCTGGCTTCATAAGGATTGGGTAAATGAGTAGTTGTAGGAGGGGCCTAATAATTATTAGTGGATTAAAGAGACTTTAATGAATCATTTGAAATAAGTGCTGCGGGACAACTCAAAGCCGGATACTTTTTAATTGCCCAGTTTCCCCCTTGACTTCTGGGGGTGTTTCATGTTTTCTAGTGGAGTAAAAGTCAAGAGCAGAAACCATTTCTTTGGTTCCTTGTTTTAGCTTTGCCAATTGAATGAAGCTGGTAGACCACTTACCCTTCTGTTTAGTCTGATGCAGAAGACATGGAAAGCTAAGAGAATTCCCCGGAGAAAGTCTGCTCCCCTGTACCAGGGACAAAGCAGCAGTGTCCTTTCTGATGGGCTAGGACTACAGCTGGCTCACTATGGGTGCATTTGTTTTCCATGCTTAGTAGGCTGCAGGAAAATTCCTGTTGTTGCCAGTTAAGGCTATCAGAAGTATCTCAAGGCAGCTTGTGTCTTCACATCCTTTGAGGAGGATGTAGGTTTGTGGAACTCAGACATGAGATAGCTATCTAAGGGTGTATGGCTGTTGGTACTATGACCTGACTGACAGCAGTGTCTGAGCAAATGTTTTTATTCATAGCCGACATAACCATCTATTATGAACATTCAACTTGGTAACTTTAAGGATCTTCTCAGTGGTTGATTTTGGCATTTTACATTCAGTGTGCCTGTTCTTATGTAGAAAGACTTGGGACCGACTACGTAGAACACTGCATGTAAAATATTTAGCCGAGTCATTTCTTAAACTGAAGTATATGCTCATAATTTCATTGCTCACAGAAGCTAGGAGCAATGAAAATTTCATTGCTATGATGTGCAGCTTGTTGAGAGTAGGGTTGCCATAGGAATCATAAGATCAAGATAGAGTGTTCTACTGTGAAATCCAGACATGGCCTAGTTTTACCATGAAATCCAGACATGGCCTAGTTTTACCATGAAATCCAGACATGGCCTAGTTTTCTTTCAGAAAGTTTAAAGCTCTCTCACTCTTAGTATATTTTTTCAGATGAAGAATTTAGTGAATGGAAGTCCTAATTACTAGAGTTGCTCTAGAGTACTTGTTGGCTATATTTTGGTGTGTATTCTGTGGGGAAGTTTTCATTTTTCAGTTGCTCACATTCTTCTGGGGTGTCCTGGTTAGAGTTTCGATTACTGTGATGAAACACCATATCTGAAAGCAAGTTGGGGAGGAAGTGGTTTTACTTGGCTTATACTTCTACATGGTAGTCCAACATTGAAGGAAGTCAGAACAGGAGCTCAAGCAGGGCAGGAACCTGGAGGCAGGAGCTGATGCAGAGACCATGGGAGGGTGCTGCTTGCTGGCTTGCTCCTCAAGGCTTGCTCAGTCGGCTTTCTTATAGAGCACACGACCACAAGGCCAGGGTTACTGTACCCACAATGGACTGGACCCTCCCCTATCAACCATTAAGAAAATACTGTACAGGCTTTCCTACAAGGTGATTTTATGGAAGTATTTTCTTTTTCTTTTTTTTTAAATTGGTTATTTTATTTACTTTACATGTTATCCCCTTATCCCATCCCCCCCCCAGAAACTCCCTATCCCATCCTCCTCCTCCTGCTTCTATGAGGATGTGCCCCTACTACCCCCCCACTCCCACCTTCCCACTCTTGAATTCCCCCCCACTGGGTGTCCAGCCTTCATGAGACCAAGGATCTTCTCCCACCTATGCCCAACAGGGCCATCCTCCCTTACATATACAGCTGGAGCCATGGATCCCTCCCTAAGTGCTCCCAGGCTGGTGGTTTAGACCCTGGGAGCTATGGTTGGTTGGTATTGTTGCTCTCCTCATGGGGCCACAAACCCTTTCAGCTCCTTCAGTCTTCTCTCTAACTTCTCCATTGGGAACCCCTTGATCAGTTCAGGAAGTAGTTTCTTAATTGAGGCTCTGTCCTCTCAGATGACTTAAGCTTGTGTCAAGTTGACATAAAATTATCCAGCACTGGTATGTGGAGGGGAGGTGGTTGGGGGACATAGCTCCTTCACAATGTGCTAGATTTTCAAGCTAGGAAAGAAAGACAAGCTGTAGCTTTTTTCCCTAAAGAATGCAAGTCTAGTTAAGATGGACAGGAATATGAATGTGAAGGGACAGTCACTCTAACCAGGACACCTCAGAAGAATGTGAGCAACTGAAAAATGAAAACTTCCTCACAGAACACTATTCTAAAATAGTCACTATTTTAGAAGATAGTACTTAAGTATAAATTTCTAGAACTCAGAGAAATCCGTAGAGATACCGTAAGATACATCTGGCTGGCAAAACAGAGCAGTCATGAACATGTCATAGTTAAAAGTGCGTTAAGCTTGTATATGAAGTAAACCTGGTGTGCAAAGGAATAGGAAGTGGTGCAGACTTTGTCAGGGCATAGACTGCAGAAGTCTAGAAGTCCTTCCAGGAAGACTCTTCATTTCTCTTCCTGTTGTGATGAACTATACTGACCAAAGCAACTTAAAGGAGAAGGAGCATTTGGCTCACAGTTCTAGGTCATAATCTGTCATGATAGGAACTCAAGTCATCAGGAGCTTGAAGCAAGCATCAGGTCACATCATACCATAGTAACAAGACCAGAGAAGCCTGCTTCTGCACCTGCAAAGTCCAGGATCCCCTGCCGAGGGAATGGTTCTGTCACAGTTAAGATGGACCTTCCCATATCTATTAGCCTATCAGGGCATGTCCAGAGTCTCATCTTCCAGTTAGTGTAGGTTCTGTTGAGGTGACAGCTAACATGAAACAACACGCAGGTTGATGTACAGAGTAGGAATTGCAAAGAGGAATATAGATAGTCTTATAAAATTGTAAGTGGGACCCTCACAGGATGCTCTGTGGTTAGGTGTGAGAAATCAAGGCAATAAACGTTTTAGGGAGCTTTTCCTTTAGTTAAAAGTCTAATGATAAGTTCTGTCTCCTTGGTTATATGTCTTAACATTTTATGATAGGAAATGTTACTATCTGGAAGATGCTTTAAATACAGTTTAAGCAACAAGCTGACAGATACTTAATGATTAATAGAGTTTGCATCAACTCATTTCAGACATCACTACTATGAAGTGAGCTAACAGTTGTCTTTTCTTGCTTGAACAGTATATCATTCTTGTTTAGTGATTCACATCTAAGTCATAAATAACCGCTTTAAGAAAGGCCATCTACCTTCTTGCTCTTCACATGTCTCAGATTTCTTTTCCCTCTTTATTCACTTGGGGACGGTTTCTTTCTTAATCTTCATTCATGGCTTTCAAGCACGGGGCACTGTCTTTCATTCTATCCAGTTGTTTTTAAGAATAATAGCATTTCTATATACAGAGTTCCTTTGAGGCTAGGCATTCTCAGTTGTTAGTGTTAAAACATGACAGGTATTTCCATCATTTCACGGATTAGGAGATGGAAGTTGAGAAAGGAAACAATTCACACAAGTCCTAGC
This sequence comes from Grammomys surdaster, assembly GCF_004785775.1. Lineage (NCBI taxonomy): Eukaryota > Metazoa > Chordata > Mammalia > Rodentia > Muridae > Grammomys > Grammomys surdaster. The sequence continues at coordinate 10,969,031 of NW_021604712.1, read as the reverse complement.
AAGTGCTTAATAGAACTGTGACTTATACCGTGACTTGTCGGTTTGCTAGCCCATGCTTTTCTAGTCTCAATCCATTTCATTTGAATGCTTTCTAAATGTGCATCTCTGGGCCAGCCATATCTTTTATCTCTATCTAGATATAGATATTGCTAATTTTAGATTTTTACAATCCACTGAAATTGAAACTTGGAGTTTTGTTATTGAGTGGATATGTTGTTACTGTCATTTTGGAGAATGCTTCTCTAGTCTTTGAGTTTTATTTGCTAGATAAAGTTATTCCACTTAAAATTGAACTCATCAAATACTGAATACTTACCGCATACTAATTGAAGACTAAGCATTGTCTTGGGGACAGAACAATGAATGAGATACTTGGCCTTAAGTAGTTCATTCATATCCTAGGTCAACAGAGAAACATGTAAAGAGATCTGTAGTCACTGCCCCAGGGTGACTCTCCCAGTGACCAAGGCCTTGTTGTACATTTCATTTAAGTAAGTGTGTTAAATTCGAATTCTAAATGTAGAATTTTTCCTAGGTATGCCTTGCAATAGCTCATTATTCCCAGCCAACAGACCTCCAGCTACTCTTTGCATTTGAATATGTTGGGAAAAAATACCACAATTCAGGTAAATATGAAAATACTAAGCATTGTGACTAACTTTACATGTGTGCATTTTATTTGTATGTTTGTTAGTGTTTTAATGAGAGTAGGGTTATTAATGCAGTGCATAAAAGAGCCATTCTTAGTGTTTCTGGAGAAATGACCAGTCGTGAGCACCAGTTCGTAGGAGTCAGCGCACCTGTTTTACCTGTAGGCACATATTTGTATATTATGCTCAGTATATCTCCTGCTATTTTTATTCCATAGCTTGAATTTTAAAACTGGCAGAAAACCAAAAGATAGTTGAAAACCACAAAATTTATGGCAAAATATGCTTTTTATAAAAAAGCTAAAATAGTTAAACCATTATAGAGAACTTTACAATTTCCAAAATTCTGACTTTCTGTTCTGAAAAAGACCAGTGGAAGGAATATGAGCATTTGTCAAAAACTAGATACATTCTAGACAGTTTTGAGGTAACTAAATGATTTTCCCCACATATCTATGTTAGCTATGACATCATCAAGGAAAATTAGATTTGGTCATGTAATTCCATTTGAAATAGTATGCCCTAGATAATGTAACTCCTAACACAGAGACCACGTGTCTCCTGCTGGCTTTCTGCGCAGTGACAGCTGCCTGAAGTACATATTCCACCACTGTTCAAGGAAGAAACATCAAAGAAAGGTCTTTTTACCCCACCATGACCTGGGGCAGTGGTTCTCAACCCTGTGGGCCACAACCCCTGTGGCAAACTTCTATCTCCAAAAGTATTTATATTCATAACAGTGAATTTCAGTTATGAAGGGGCAAGGAGAATAGATTTATGGTTGGGGTCACCACAACATGAGGAACTGTAGTAATGGGTCGCAATATTAGGAAGGTTGAGAACCACTGGTCTGTCTGGGGTTTATAGATTATTAATTGTACTGAACTTTTGTATTTCTTAACTTATAACACAAGGTAGTAATTTAAGTAACTTATGATGCAAGCATGTTCCAGCTTCATTACTATTGTGGTACTATTGCATTAAAATGTGCTGTTAGCACTTGGGACACAGATGCTTTAAGTACATCTTCATTACTTTGAAAGGTACTTAACACACTCTAGAGAGGACACATAAAAATGTCTCAGAAGAGCTTTCATTCTGTACTTCATAGAAATTGGATACCACAAGTACTTATGGCTTAATTTTTCTTATCCATATGTATAGTAATTATAATTTAGGCTTGAACAACAGTTTTTTGAAGTTGATATTTTTATGTAAATTCACTTCCTATACAAAAACCAAACATAAGTCCTTGACAGTCAGCCACAGAGCAGTAATCACCAAGCTCATTATGAGATACCCTGTTTCAAGAGAGCAGCTAGTGTGAAAATTTCCAGAGTCAGTCTTGAATGCCTGCTTGAGTTTGTGCCACAGCCCATTTCTTCACACGACTTTTTCTGATAGGAACAATTTGGTGGCTAGGTTATGACTTGATAGCTCAGGCTGTCCAAGCACAGCCATGCAGGTGGTGACCTGATGCCTGCACAAGTTACTTTTTGAGTCCTACCTCCTTTATTTCCTGTGGGCATCTTCAGTGTATAAAATTTGAAGTATTTAATGTTGTCTTATAAACTAGCCCCTCTTATTTTCTTATAACTGGCTGATTGATAATTACTTCAATTATTCAGGAGTACTTTTTAGTAGTCCATCCTTTCTAACTTCTCCTTCAGCAAATACTTCATAAGCATAGTTCTGGCCAAAGTTTTACTCAGTTTCCTTATAGGGTAACATCCTTTAATATCCTTCCATGCTGTTACAGAAGCATAAACTGCATCCCTAAGATCAAAAGGAGCCTGAAATTTGCATACACTGCAGTCACAGTTCACTAATTTGTGAGTGAAAGATGCTCAGTTACCCTCTCTTGAACCTCTGGATGGCACCTTGACCCATTGGCTGGATTAAAGAAGCCCCTTTTTCAGGCAGGTAGGTGACAAAGGTGCTTCCACCCGTAGGATCTGAAGTTAGAGATTGTCTCCTGCAGTTATCTGGAGAAGAGTCTCCCACTCTCTTAGGTTGTGTGAGGTTTTCTTCTGTGTCCAGCATCAGATGAGTATGAACCATTTCTGAAAGGATCAGTAGCCATCCACACACACACACTTCAGTGAGTATCCTGAGGTACAGGGCAGTGTGCAGCACCACAAGCTTCAGAACAGCTGCTGCACACAAACACCACAGCAGGTTAGCAAAAAGGAGAACACAGTTCTGCCTTTTCTTATTTTCTTTTTTTTTTTTTTTAATATATATATATATATTTTTTATTTCTTTTTTTTTTGAACATGAAATGCTTTTTTTTATAGCATGTTTTACAAGGGGAGGGGGTAAGAGGGTCCAGGTGGTGGAAAAGTACAAAATCTTCTTGGCCTGTGCCTTGAAACATGTCATGGTCTATATGGTAAACTGCCTTGAATTATGATCTACCTGCAGTTCTTCAGAAGATATGGTACACTGCTTGAGTTATGGTCTCCCTGCTATTCTTAAGAAGACATGGTACTCTGATTTGAGTCTATCTGCAGTTGCTAAGCAGGATCTTGACCTTTTCTTATTTTCAAAGAAGCTGAGGACTCTGCAGTCATCAGTCAGATTGTTATTAGGCAGATAGTGTTCTAGAAAAGTACACATTCACCTTTGTTTCGAAGCTGGCAAGATGTCAGATTTTGCTTCTGGACTTGAAAACCTCATGAAGTTATGTGCAGGCTTGATGTCAGCAGCTTTCCATTATAACACACAGCTAAAAATGTACTGCCATCAAAGCTGCCCCATTAAAACATGTACATTTTTGTGAGCTTTATGGAATTTATTGTTTCTAGCAATAGTATTTCAGAATTTGTTTTAAATGCTTATTAAAAAAATAAGTAGTTGCAACTATTTAAAACAGTGTAGGAATTGTCAATGTGTTGCTTGGGAACTAGAGTTCTCAGTGTGACTATAAATGATGTGATCCATCTTGTCTCTTGAATGCTAGCTGCCAAGCAGCAGAATTGCTGGAGGAGCCTGTAGACACAGAGCCATGTTGGCTCCCTCACAGGCTTCCAGGGTCAGAGCCTTCCATTGAGAACGGCCTCGGCATTCTGAGGTTGCCTTCTTCTCTCTTCTTCGTGATTTCATAGTGGTAGGCTTTCTTCTCATATACTGTTCACTTTTACTATCTTTCTTGTTATATAGGGCCAGTCTGAGTGCTAGTGGGGTTAGTTACACACAAGCTTTGAAATAATGTCATCATTCTAGGACTAGATTTCTAAAATACTGTAGAAATTGCCAACATCAAGAATGCCTAGTGCCTAGATTCATTTAGTCTGTTGAAGAGCTGTTTTGTAAAACCTCAGTCAGGTAGCCATCAGGAACTCCAGGTCTCCTAAAATGCCTCTTGGACCAGCTTGCTGCTGTGATTGCATGGATAGAGCAGGCCCTTGGGGCTTTTTAGGAAGCACTAGAATTTGCAGTCTGTGCTATCCTGTTATTATCACCCACTGCACTTTGAACTCTCTCTAGAGGAGACTCAGAGCTAAGGGCAGTGTAGTCCCAGCTGCTGGGGAACCTGCAAGATAGCAGAGATACATAGGATTCCAAAGAACTCTCTCTTTATGTTCAAAAAAATCTGTCTATTCATAAATAGACCAAAAGAACTAATCTCATAAATGGTAGGGCATCCTCAATGTGGTTTCAAGAATTCAGAAAACTAAACAAGAGCTCAGCTGCGGGTTTGCTGCTGGAGTTCTCGCACACTCCACCCCAGATGAGTGTGCTCCTTATATCTGTGTTTTGGTTTTGTGGTGGCTGTCCTGGTAAGTGGCCAAAGTCTGTGCTACAGTGCTAAGTAAGTAACACTGGAGAGTTGGAGGGACAGCACCACTTCTGTCCTCGGTTTTAATGTTAATGCTGTCTGCTGCAGGGTCTGGATAAACTTGATAACTCTCTATCAAGATGGAAAAGATGTCTTTAAAAAAAAATGAGCCCTACCAAAAGTTTTTCTGTACTTACTGAACAAGTCATATGGACTTTCCCTTTACATTTAGTAATGTAAGTTGCTTAGGTCTCTGGAACACTGTATAGATTAGTCACCTGAAAAACCTGTGAATCAGCCAGCACAATTTCTAGGTGATATATTCCATAGAAAAAGCACTGGGAGTGGAATCTGAGGATACAGGCTAGTTAGCATTATTGTTTTGTCAGAGCATCTTAGATCAGACTCACTGCGTCTAAAGTGGAGCCATGCAGGGGTAAATTAGACTTCCTAACAGCACATCAGCCCCTTGGTGATCTAGACTAGTGCTGCCCAGTGGTGGAAGTATCCCTTCTTCTGCTCTGTCCTGTAGGGGACCCACCAGCTCTCTGTGGCTATTAAGCACTTGAAATGTCCTTAGTGTACCTGAATGATTAGCATTAGTTTTTATATCATTTTCATTTTAGTTTAAGTTTAAATGGATCTTGTGTCCAGCGAATGATTCCCTTCTCAGGTAGCCCAGAGTTTAGGCCTCATGTAATCTATAGTTGCTCTTGCACCATGTCTCGCTTTCCTGCTCTAATTATGTGGATTTCTTGAAGCTCTACCACTGTTCCAGTCTCTGCTCGTCATGTCCTCCTCCGTCCCTGGCCAATCTTCATGTTTCCCTTAGGATTCTATTCAGATGCTGTCAAGTCAGGACAGCATTCTTGGTCGTCCTTCATGCATCTTCATTGCACATAGGTATTCAGTGCTCATAATTTTTGTATCTACCCCCTACTGTCTTGCTACTGCTTTCAGGATAATAGGCAGAAAACTTACCTTTCTGTTTTTGGTACTTAGCTTATCATAAGTTCTTCAGAAATATCTGTCTCATACCAAGAACAAATAATTAATCACTGAGAGTGAGGCACAGCATGTTCATATGATAATTAGGCATCTGCATGGCTACAAGAAAGCAAGCTGCCAACAGTGGTAACTACCAGTTATCCGACGCAACTCTGTGTCCCACAGAAGCCATTTAGATTTGATTCTTTTGAAACAGGAGTGTCATTGAAAAGTTGGGGCGAGACACCAAGCATTCACAGAAGCATTATTTTGTGTGAAAACACCATTGAGTTCTGTGTAGTACACACCTAGTCAGGACTGTCAGCTTAGGAACTGCCACTTAAACCTGTGGAGTTAAGACACTGGGCCAAGAGACACTATGCCATCACCCTAAGGCATATTAGGCTGGTTGGCACAGCTCCTCTCCTGATGTTTTTAGGTGCTCCAAGACTGTAGGTATGCTTTTGTCTTTGGACACATGTTTTACAAAGAAGTGAAGTCTAGACCTCTCCTCTTGACATACCATGTGGGACAAGGCTGTAGCTTTTAGTGATGCATAAGCAGCTGTGTCAGCTTCTCAAGTTGAATAATTATACAAAGCCAAGAATCATTTAGTGAGCAGATGGGATGATGCTAGAAAAATAAAATATTTTGAGGACTTGAAAACTGCTGGGTGAATCCATGCACCCCCTACTCCATAGTGGAGAAAGTAAGCAGACAGTAGATTTACCCCTCCGTTTGGAGCAGTGAGATAATTGAGGCTCAGAAATAGTTTCCATAACTTGGTAGGAATGGAAGAAACTGAAAAGTAAGGGCAGTCAGTGGAGACAAATATCGGCAGCAGGAATTGTTTATAAGAAAGGAAGTGCCTAGTAGAAGAATGAACAGTGTGTGGCACAGCAGCACTGGCAGCAAGTGGGATGGGAGGAAAGTCTTCAAAACCAAGTGGAAGGCTTGCTCAAGACCTGCTCACCTGCAAGCACACAGGAGATAAAGCCAGCAGAAGAACAGGAAAGTAAATGTGTCTGTACAGTAGGAAAGTGCTGGGCAGAGACCGGTGATTTTCGATGCAGAAGGCCCCACACAAGGGCATGCATGCGCTAGAAGACAGAGCAACGAATACTGGGCGAGAAGGGATTAGTTCAACAAAATTAATAATACTTAATAATATTGCTTTTCCCATAGCCAACAAAGTTAATGGAGTATCCTCAGGAGGTGGAGGAGTATGGAGTGGAGCTGGCAGTACCAGCAGCCAGAGGACGCCACTGTTCGAAACTTACTCAGATTGGGACAGAGAGACCAAGAGGACAGGTGCTTCTGGGTGGAGAGTTTGTTCTATCAATGAGGGTTACATGATATCTACTTGGTAAGTCTTATTTTAACACATGCATAATACACACACACACACACACACACACACACACA
>NW_021604712.1:10893905-10962088 GCF_004785775.1 Grammomys surdaster | reverse complement strand
ACACACACACACACACACACACACACACACACACACACACACGCCCCGGAAAAGACTTCTGTGAAGAATAATTCCACTTTACTTCCATTGATAAACTTGCCAGTTTTGGCTAATATCTGTTTTAAATGGGGTTTAAAAAAATTAAAGTTAAGGCTTTTGTGATATAAGTACACCATCCCATAGCAGTTAAAAGATGTTGACAGCAATTCTTTATTAGTGTCAGTAATCTAGTGAGCATTTGTTTGCAATTGTTTTACAACTCTCTTTTAAAGTTGTAAAGAAAATTTTACTCTAAATTTGAGTGATGTGTCCCATAGGCTTTTTAACATACAATGTTCTTGTCTTACCTTTATTAAACTTAGGTATTTACAGACAAAACTAGGTTGTTGTTCTATGGAATTTCCCACATTTTGGTATTACCAGTTTTATTTCTGTGGTATTCTTTATCATGTTCTTCTGCATCTTGAGGAGGAATTAGATCAAGCCTCCGTGTTTTTGCAAGAAAACACTGGGCATCTCTAGCTTGCTTGCTGTGTGTCTCCCCTCTCCCCATCCCTCTGCTCCCCACTCGGTCACTGTGTCTCAGTGTGTGTACTTAAGTGCTGACTGACTGACAGGCCCCAAGACTTGTCTGTCTGTTTAATCTGTCTAGTGTGAAGTTCCATTTTTTATGTCATGGTTTCAGTGTCCCAAGTAGTTTTCACGCAGTGGAGGACGGCTGTGTGTGTCTGCTGTCTCGTGAATGGTTACTGCTAGCTATATCCTACGTCTACCATCTGTCTACTTTCTATCACACTTTACTCCTTCAGCTCTGAGTACCATGAACTGTAGTTCAAGTAAAAAACCAAGATAAAATCACAGTTTAGAATAGTGAGCTGGTGGCCTAGAATTCTTTAAAAGTGACTAGGAATTTTTGTTTCTTTGGTTAACATAATTTAGTACTGGTTAAATTTTAAGAATACTTTGAGACCATTGAAGTCTTCATTGGATTACAGTCAGCTTTCTGGGGGCAAAATTGTGCTGCCCTGTTACTGGTTGGTGCTATCCAGGGACCTCCTCAGTGTACATGTCTGAGAAAGGTGCTTTGGATCATGTCTTCTTTCCTTTGGACTTCACCTTTCACTTTTCCAACATGGACCATTGTATGTCCTGAGAATCACATGGCACAGCCTGGCTAGGCCTGCCTCTGTCTGCCTGCTGGGCTGTGTGGGGCAAAGAAAAGAGGAGAGTGTTTCAAAGGGCAGTAAATTTTCCCACCAGTAACTGGTCTGGTAAGTGTCTGGGTGAGGAGGGTGGAAGAGGAAGACAAGGAGGGCCTTGAGCTTCTTTGTAGATCCACAGGCTGTCTTATGCAGTATTCTATTGTTGTGAAGAACCACCATGGTCAAGGCAACTCTTACTATAAGAGAAAGCATTTAATTAGGGCTGGCTTACAGTTTCAGAGGTTTAGTCTGTTATCAACATAGTGGGGAGCATGGCAGCATGTAGGCAGGTGCCAGACAGTAGCTTAGAGCTGCATCCTGATCTGTAGGCAGAGAAAGCAACACTGGCCCTCGTGTGGGCTCTTGAAACTTCAAAGCCCACCCCCCAGAGACACACTTTCCCCAATAAAGCCACACCTCCTAATCCTTTTCAAATAGTGTCCCTGATGACTAAATATTCACATATGGGCCTTTATGGGGGGGGTCACTTTTGTTCAAACTACTACACAGGGCTTTGGTTTTGTTAGGCTGGTATCTTTTTTTCCCACAGCCTATCAAGATGTGGATATACAGAGGAAGATGCTTCCTAGACACTGCATATGTGTTTGATAGTCATTCTAGGAAATACTTTAAATTATTCTGTATTTTTCTCATGATCAAAATGTAATTTTATGAGGACTGTGCACATCACACACATACACTGAGATGGTCAGGATTTTCAGTGCCTCACTTAGATGGATTCAGTGCCATCCAACTAAGTGGGGTGCACGTTAAGTGGAGATGAACGTGATTCATTCTGGATGAGGGCCACAGAACACATCACTGTGCCTCAAGTCCAGGACTTTTTCTTCCTTTTAGACAAGTCAGTTGTGGTGGGGTGTATGTGAGCATGTGGAGGCCAACAACTTCCTGTACCACTCCTCAGACTTTGTATACCATTTTATTTTGAGATGGAGTGTCTTAGTTGGTTAGGAGAGGCTGGCTGGCCAGTGAACTCCAGGAATCCACCTGCCTCTGCCTCCCTAGCCGTGGGATCCTAAGCAGCACCATCCATGCCAGCTTTGTCCATGGCTCTGGGAATCAAACTCAGGTCCTTGAGCTTCCGTGTTAGAAGCTTTACTGCCTGACTTTCTCTCAGCTCCTAAAATTAAGTTTTTAGTTTAAAAATAATGAGTTTCATAATGTCATTTTCTTACATATGTGCCATTATATTTTGTTCTGATTCATCCCCAGCTCCCATATTCCTCTCCAGTTTCTTCTGTCCCCCATGATGGTCTCTTTCCCCTAAGTCATATCCTCTTGCTTTCATGTTATGTACGTTCCATTACCTTTTCCCTCTTCCCCACTCCCTTAACATGTTTCACTCCCCTCATGGTCCCCTTCCTAGTTTTATGACCTTCACAAACATACACTCCTCATAAATTTAAATCTAGTTTGACATGAAAAAATGTATTTGTCCTTTTATGTTTAGCTTGTATCACTTAACAAAATGATTTTCGGCTCCATGCATTTTTCTACAAATGTCATGATTTCATTCTCCTTTGCTTTGCTGCTGAATAAAATTCTACTGTGTCTATGCATCACATTTTCATTATCTAGTCATCAGTGATGGGCAGTATCCTAGTTAGGGTTACTATTGTTGTGAGTACACACCATGACTGTAAACAACTTGGGAAGTAAGGCTTTATTTTGCAAGTACTTCCACATCACTATTCATCATTGAAGGAAGTCAGGAGAGGAACTCAAACAGAGCAGAAACCAGAAGGCAGAAATGGAGGCAGAGGCCGTGGATGAATGTGGCTTGCTGGCTTTCTCCTCATGGTTTACTCAGCCTTTCTTATAGCACCCAGAAGCACCATTCCAGGACTGGTACTGACCACAGTGGGCTGAGTCCTCCCACACCAATCTTTAATCAAGAAAATGCCCCACAAGTGTGGCTGCAGGCCAATCTGTGGCACAGTTTCTTAGTTGAGGTTCACTCTATTGTGACTAGAGTAGAGTGAACTTGGGTGAGCACAGGGCTCATGCATGGCCTGTCTCTCTTCCACCTAGCCTTCCAGAATACTTTGTTGTGCCAAGTTCACTAGCAGACCAAGACCTGAAGATCTTTTCCCCTTCTTTTGTTGGAAGAAGAATGCCAGTAAGTGACTTCTGTTGGATGTCATTGACGCTGGTGTCCAGTTTCTACCCAGTTAATGAGGATTCTGCTTGTCTCCTAGTTCTGGTGCTGGAGCCACTCTAACGGCAGTGCTCTTGTGCGGATGGCCCTCATCAAAGATGTGCTGCAGCAGAGGAAGATTGACCAGAGGTAATGGAGAAGGGTGTGTGTCTGTGTGCTTGGTATCCTAATCTAAAGCGGTAAGCCTCTTCCTAAATGGAAATAGTTGGCATCACCACATACTATATATGATTTGAAAAGAATGAATATAGTAAAATGATCTTTGTTTGATAAAACACTCATCTTTAACATTGAAAGTACAGTGATTTCCATTTTAGAAACTTCAGGATAAATTAAATTTCTTTCAATTTGCTGCATCTTGTTTAGGTCTATGAAGTCAGAGTAGCTTAGAAAATGGTTTTAATGGGTCTGCACATACAAGTTTGGCAATGTCTGCTAAAGTCAGCAGTAAGCTCCCTATCACAGGAGGAAGGTTCTCTAGGGTGCGCTCATAGCTGTAAGTTTACAGTTGACCAGCTCTCAATTCCCAGGATTCTCAGCTGCTGCCCTTGCTGGGACTGCATCTTCTACAGGCTGGTTCTAAGGCCTCTGCCTTGTTTTGATCTGTGTTCCTTTCTACAGAAGTTTACTGTCATCTGCGGCATTAGTAACCAACACATTGATATTATCTCTAGCTAGCTTGATGTCTTCAGTGTGGACACCTTCAAGGCCCTTTAAACTTTATATCTAAAACTGAACTTAAGGGTCTGGCCACCATGTCTTCCAGCCAGGTGCCTTTGTGTTCCTCCCTTTTGTCCATCTGTAACCCCTCATGATTTTGACACTTAGTTTTCCAGAAACATTATACACCCACATACTGCCACGCCAGCTTCGCTCCATGTATGTTACTGGTGCCATGTCACATTTCCTGGGCTCCAGCCAAATGAAAATTACCTGGTCTTTTCACTCTCCCAACAGAGCTCTTCCCTCCCAGGTCACCTTCTTCAGGCTTCTCCATGAACACTCTTCACCCCACTGACTAGGCCTCTCTACCTCTCAGTTCTGAGGCACCTTATATGTAAATCCATTGGATTTATGGGTGATGGCCATTCAATTACTGGCTGTCACCATCACTAGGCCCCACAGGCCGACGCTGTTGTATGATTATCACAGGAAGTATAAAATACTTCTAGATGTAAATATCCACTGTTGAAGAGATGGATGAACAGATACTAAAGGACCTTGTCTTCACTAGGATTTGCAATGCCATAACTAAAAGTCATCCACAGAGAAGTGATGTGTACAAGTCAGATCTGGATAAGACTTTGCCCAATATCCAAGAAATACAAGCAGCATTTGTAAAACTTAAGCAACTGTGTGTAAACGGTAATGACATTTTTATTTTTATTTTGTGCCTATGTATAATGAATGGGAATAAAGAATTGTGTCAGAACAATCAGGAAAAGTGATGTTTCTTAAAAATATAGTAGATACATCTAAAGAGAGACTCAATCTCTAGAAAATGATGAAGTCTAAACGTCTCTTGGTTTTAGAGAGAAAAAAAACCAAACCTGTTAAATTTTCCCCAAATCATGAAAGATACAGATTACCTTAAAGAAAGCATTTGCTCAGTAGACAGGTATAACTGAGATTCCAGTACAGAAGCTTAGATTTCAAGCTTAGTCACTCAGCTTAGCATGTATTGTATATGTGACCGTAGAGTTCTGTCTAGTAGACTCTGATGGTTACACTTTGCTCTGAGAAGGATGTCTCATGAAAGCATCTTTGGATGAGAAGCCCTGTGCCTCCTGGGCATGAGAACTGGCTTTGTGGCAAGTCTCGGATGATGACTAGGCATTGTTAGGGTAGGAGATCTTAGCAACGTGTGTCCTTGAGTGGCTATGTACACCCTGGGCTGGGCAGTGGTTGGTCCCAGGGCTACATGCACACAGAGCCAACATTGGCAGCTGTGAAGGTGAAGAGACATGGGGAAGATGGGACCTGGGGTGGCAGTGCTGCCAAGTGGGATCTAGTCTATGTACCACTTTCTGTGGAGCCAGGACTCACTATCCCTCAGGACACAGAGTTAGCTGTAGCTGGACTTACCAGGATTCCTTGAAAAAGCCAGAGGGTAGAAGACAAGACCCAATGAAATTCTTTCTTTTGCCTCAATGTAGAACTGTAGCATGTCATTTTGGTACAATGGCCTATGTCTATGACCCCAGCATTTGAGAAGGTGAAGGAAGAGGACCCAGAGTTTTGAGTCCAGTCTGAGCTTCATGGCAAGGCACTGTCTTTAAAAAAACAAAACAAAACAAACAAAAAACCAAGAATTATAAGCACGTCTTCCTAAATGCTTACTATTGTAAAAGTGTGTGCTCTTTCCTCAAAGCTAACTGTTTAATATGTATGGGATATTGCTTAACTCTGATGATGATTATGTAAAGCTAGGCTTAACAGCATTGTTGTATGTAATGCAGAGCCTTTTGAAGAAACTGAAGAGAAATGGTTGTCTTCACTGGAAAGTACTCGGTGGTTAGAATACGTCAGGTAGGTCGACTTTTCTTTTTTAACTTTTTATTTTAAAATAACTATAGGCTCACATGAAGTAAAAGATAGTAGAGCGAGCCACATGCCCTTCACCTCAGGGCAGCATCCAACCAGCCAGTCAGCCTTGCTATCATCTGTAGATTTCATTAGTGGCCACCCTATCATACTTCAGTCTTCTCCACAGTCTTCCCGGTGATCCCTGCCCTCTGACAACCGCTACTTCATCATCACCTCCAGAGCTCTGTTTCCTGAACATTATGTAAACCAGTCTCTGTTTTGTAATATATGATTGATGGATTTCCCTGAAATTATTCCCTATGTATCATTCCATTAATACCAGAGAACTTCATAAAAGTTGAAAGTGTGTATATATAGTGGATGATGAGTTTTGCTTGATTTTAAGCACTTTTAAAATGTATTTGTGCAAGTAGACAAGAAGTCGCAGCAGGCAAAAGCATGTGTATATGGTAGGAGTTTGACATCTAACAGTTTTTCCTTCTTTCTCTTCAGGACTTTCCTTAAACACTCAGCAGAACTTGTGTACATTCTTGAAAGCCAGCGTCTTTCTGTAGTCTTGCAAGGTAATTAAAATAGTTCCTGAGGATACTACAGGAGCCCACTGTGGCTTCTGACTGTTCACGGTAACGTAAGCCTTAGCTGTCTCTTCTTTCCCAGTGCTGCAGTTCCACCCGGCACACTGCCGATTTTGACTGTATCCTGCCACACACTGTATCTGGCACACTGTATCGGCTCAGAGCCTGCTGGCTGACTGGAAAGGCAGACTCTCCCACTTAGTACATCCTTCCTCTTTTCTGGGAGGGTAGGTCCTGTCCTTAACTGATACTTGATGCTAATTTGGCCAAGACATCCTCTCTAATCTTGCTATTTCTTACTCATATTAAATTGTGACCCTAAAAAGTAATGTGAAATTAAGAATTCAAGTGAAATAGCCAATGATTTTTCCCCTCTTTATCACTGAGTGCTCTCATCTTATTGGGAATGAGCCCTGGTTTCTCCATGCTGCACATAAGGCTTTGGGAGTACTGAGCCTGTATCAATAACACTTAAGTGTGGTTTAATCCCAGCACTTGGGAGGCAGAGGCAGGCGGATTTCTGAGTTCGAGGCCAGCCTGGTCTACAGAGTGAGTTCCAGGACAGCCAGGGCTACACAGAGAAACCCTGTCTCAAAAAACCAAAAAAAAAAAAAAAAAAAGAAAAGAAAAAAGAAAAAAAGAAATGGAAAAAAAAAGTGTGGTTTAAACCATTAGTTGGGGTATGATGCACATTGAGCTACTGATAACTTAGTAAATAGAAAGGTATTTTGTTTGTATTTGTGGTCACAAAAATGAAGTGTCACTTAGGAGATCTGAGGAAACCCCTGAATGTTGGTTTTTGCCTTTCACTTTGGACAGGGCTTCTTTTCTAACTGGCCCGCAGGCTTCCGAACACTGCTGTTTCTGACTTATCTTTCAGCAGGGGAGCACAGGAATTACAGATGTTTTACTACTACTCTATCTGGCTTTTATATGGGTTCCAACAATATGAGCTCATATTATTTGGTCTGTACAGCAAGACCCTTGCCCACTGAACCATCTCCCCAGCCCCCACTGATAGAATTTTTCATCATTCCAAAGGTTGTTTTGTTTTGTCTCACTATATTATTTTGACTGGTTTGAAACTTGCTGTGTAGACTAGGCTGGTCTTGAACTCACAGAGATCTGCGTGTGTCTTAGCACCAAATCAGTAGACTACTGTCTCTGTAAATATGCCTTTCCTAGATAGTTTATATCATTGGAATTACACAGTATGTAGTCTTTTATTTATGACTTAATTTATCTAACAAGTGTTTATGAGGTTCATTTATGTCATATGTATGATGGACATTAGGTTGTTTCTATATGGGGACCTTTACAGAGTGTGCTGCTTGGAATAATCACACAAATGTGTGGATGGTATTATGCTGTTGAGTTACATGGCATGTCCATCTTGTTAAGAGACAGGCAAACTAAGCTCTAAAGTGGGGATCACAATTTGTGCTGAGTCAGGTGCAGCCGCTCATCCCCAATAGCCAGTAAAGACCAAATTAAAAGTGGAAAGTCGGAAAAGGAGACTTATTCAGTGTGACCATATTGGGAAGAGGGACAGAGTGATCCAGCAAAAGCCCCTCAAGTCCATCTGACTGAGTCCTGAAGTGAGATCAGTGTTTAAACAGAGGATGTGCACAGCTAAACAGTTCAGTTAAGGTGTGCTCCCACCCAGCACTGACCCAGCACGGTCTGGGCCTCAGTCTCATCCTGTAAGGTGTCTGACAGTTGTTAGAGCTCTGTGAAGTCTCTTCCTGGGAAACAAGCTCACCGTCTCTGACTAACACCTTTTCCTCCCCTAGCACAAGATTTCTGGGAATTCCCATTTCTTTGGGGTCTGGTAATCAGATCTCGAGACACAAGTGTCTCTTTAGAATATCTTCATCTGCCAGACTAGTTCCAGCTGGACCACATTTTCCTTCTCAGCATGGATGAGGATACTGACTCAGCCACATCCTTACCAGCTCTGTGGTCTAGCTTGCCACCACTCGGGCACAGGTGAAGTGGTGCAGTTCATTGTTTTTCCTTTACATTTCTCTATGGTGCTTCGTCTTTCTGTTGAGTTCTAAGACTTACGTATGTATTCTGGATGTAAGCTCTTAATCCTACATGATTCATGAACACTTTCTCCTACAGTATCCTGTCTGTTCATTCTTTTGTCTTTTGAAACACTAATTTAAAATTTTTTGAATTATATCTCCATTTTTAATGGATCATATATTTAGTTATCATATTTAAGAACTATTTGCCCAATCAAGGTCACAGAGAGGGATATTTCCTGTGTCTTATTTTATAGAATGTTTATAGTTTTAGCTCTCAGAATTTAGTCCTTTGATCTATTTTGAATGAATTTGTGTGTGTATGTGTGTGTGTGTGTGTGTGTGTGTGTATGTGTGTGTGACAGAGAAGGTAAGAGGTTGAATTGAATTATCTCTTTTATGTGGATATTTTGTGGATCCTTTGTTAAAATACTTTTATTTCTCCATTAAATTGCCTTGGTGCATTTATGAAAATCACTGAGTATAAATGGCAAAAGTTTATTTTTAACTATTTTACTCCATTGAGCTGATGTCAGTTCTTTATGCTACTACCACATTATCTTAAGTGCTGTAGTGGTCAGTAAGCTTTAAAATTGAGACATTTACACAGATTTGTCTTTGAAACTTTTCCTACCACTCTGGGTTATTTATATTTCCATGTAATTTCTAGTGTTAAAAAAAAGGCCTACTGGAGTGTGTATATGACTATGTCGGTCCATAGACCAGTTTAGAGAGAATGACATCTTTATGGAGTCTGCCAACCCATGAAGTGATGCCGCCCCATTTCCTCTGATCTTCCTTCACTTGTTAGCAGTGCTTACAGGTTTTACTGCACAAGATTTATACGTATTAAATCTCTTGAATATCTTTAAGGTATTCTTACATGTTTCTGTGATGACAGTGTTTTCTTAACTGCATTTTCAGGTCTACTGTATACTCATTGTTTTATATAGAGAGTTCTTGTGATCGTACTCTTTTACTCTCGTAGTTATTTCCTGGACTCCTTAAATTTTTTTTCTTGCATGTATGTGCTGTATTATGTGCATGATCATGTGTGTAGAGGCCAGAGATCAACATTAAATGTCACTGACAATCATTCTCTACCTCCTTTTTGACATAGTGTCTTTCATTGAACCTGCAGCTCATAGATTTGGTTAGGCTGGTTAGCCAGTGAGATCCAGGGATCCACCTATTCCTACCTACCCAGCACTGGGCTTATAGACACTCACTCAGCTTTTTATGTGGGTGCTGTGGATCTGAATTCAAATCCTCATCTGTGCATGGCAAGCATTTTACTAACTGGGCCATCCCTCTCTCCCTCATCCTGATCTTTAACATACAGGGATTATAATTACTCACAAGTACAGTTTTTAATCTCTTTGATACTGTTGCCATTTATTTCTTTTCCTTTGTCTAGTTGTTCTGACTCAGTTTCTAGTACAGCATGCTGTAGAAGCATTGATGGTAGACATCTTTGTCTCATTTCTGATTTTAGGGGAAAGCATTCAGTCTTCTACCATAATGCATGATATGAGTTGTAGGGATTGGGAGAAGTTTGCTAGGAGTTTTTTTTTTTTAAATTAAGAATAAATATAGAAGTATATCAGATGGTAGTTTGCCTCTGGATAATACTGTTAAATTTTATTTTATAAATATACTATGTTATTTTGTCAAATGGTAAAGCAATTCACCCTCCAGGGAAAAGTTCCTGGATTTCCATAGTAATTTGTCTGATTAACATTTTATTAATGAGAATTACATTGGTATTTGCAAAGGCTGTCAGTTGATAGTTTTCTCATCATTTTACCTGGTTTTGATATGAAGGTAATTCTAAATTCATTTAAAAAAGACAATAGCTGCATGACAAGATCTACAACTGTGATGCTAGCACTGGGGACACAGATACAGGAGACTCATTGCCACCCTTGGCTTTATTGCAAATTTGAGGCCTGTATGGGTTACGCTGACACCTTGTCTAAAAAAAATGAAAGATCTGAGAAGAAAAGGAATATAGGTATGAAGGGCAGTAAGGAAGTACTTGCTACCTTTTCACGTGATGGAGACAGTTCCACCCCATTATTCACTTCTGAGTCATCGGCATGGGAAGGACTTTGTCTCTGGAGATGCAGTATGTGGGCTGTCGTCTTTAGTCTGTTTGTTTCTTTCTGTAGCCCTGACTGTCCTGGAACCACTCTGTAGACCAGGCTTGCCTCAAACTCATAGAGATTCACCTGTCTCTGCCTCCTGAGAGCTGGGATTAAAGACATGTGCCACTACCACCCAGTGAAAGATTGTGTTTTATTTAATGTCCTTGACAAAACAGTAGTAGAATGCATTCTAGAAATATGTTCTACCACAAACTATTGAGAAGTAAAGTGTGAGCAAAGTGTCCCTGCTGTTGGGACCCTTTCCCTCATACTGGGTTGCCTCGGGGCAGCCTTAATATGAGGGGAGGTGCCTAGTCCCACTGCAACTTGATATGTCATGTCTGATTGATATCCCTGGAGGCCTGACCTTTTCTGAAAGGAAAGGAGGAATGGATGACGGCAGGAGGGGTGGCCAGGACAGGAGGATAGAGGGAAACTGTGGTTGGGATGTAATAGATGAGAGAAGAATAAATAAAAGAAGAAAAAGCGTGAGCAGTGACTGCTGTGATCTGCCAATAGTGACATATGAAAGTCTATCTTCTACTGAGCTCCACGGTCAGTGCTTCAGTGTGTAATGACATCTTCAGTGTAGTGCAATGAATTAGGATAAAAGACTGTAATTTTTTTTTCTTACTGATGACTTGCTTTAATTCTTTTGGCTCGAGCCAGGTGGTGGTGGCACATGCCTTTAATCCCAGCACTTGGGAGGCAGAGGCAGGCGGATTTCTGAGTTTGAGGCCAGCCTGGTCTACAGAGTGAGTTCCAGGACAGCCAGGGCTACACAGAGAAACCCTGTCTCGAAAAACCAAAAATAAATAAATAAATAAATAAATAAATAATTCTTTTGGCTCATATAGATCTCCTATAAAAATAGAACATAAATTGTAAAAAAAAATTAAGTTTATTATATTTGAGAGTTACTGGAATCCACTAAAATTTTCTTATGTAGACTATTTTGAAGGCAATGTAAGTATAGAATGTTGAATTACCTAACTTACAGTCAGGATTTCTCTTGGTTATCATTTTCTTTCCCTTTTGTTGACAGAGGAGGAAGGCAGAGACTTGAGTTGTCTGGTAGCTTCTCTCGTTCAAGTGATGATGGATCCATACTTCAGAACAATTACTGGGTTCCAGAGTCTGATACAAAAGGAGTGGGTCATGGCAGGATACCAGTTCCTAGACAGATGCAACCACTTGAAGAGGTCAGAGAAAGAGGTAACTAGTCCTGCTGCTTTCCTAGAGCTTTTCAAAAGTATATTTGTGTGTGTGTGGGGGGTGGTGGGGTGGGATGATTAGTTTTATGAAAGATAGTGTGGCAAGGGGGTACCTGTCAGGCTCATGCCAAGGTATGCCCCTGAGAAATTACACCATGCAACAGATCTGGTATAAGGGGGTTTATTGGGAGAAGGAAGGGGGAGTGAGGGCCTAGAGAAGGGATAGAGGCAGACAGATGGGAGCAGAGCCATGAGGGCAGAGAAGAGGATGGGGCACAGAGAAGGACAGAAAGGGGGGAGGGGAGAGAGAGAAAAGCTGGGAACAGAGAGATTGGGGGCTGGAGTGCCTGGCAGTCCTTTTATGGGAAGCCTGCCACCTGGTGCCCCTGGTGGTGGCAGCAAGTGATGTAAGCCCTGGGAGGAGCCTGGTGGAATCACCTGTAAGCTAACAATTAGGGCATGTCAGAACATGCCTGTGGAGGTCAGAGGACAACTTTAAGAACTCAGCTCTCTTTCATCATGAGACTTTGGGGTCAAACTCAGGTCTTCATGTGGTAAGTGCTGTTACCCACTGAGCCATTTCATAGACCCCAAACTAACACCTTTCAAATAGTATGAGATAAATTTTTACCATTGTGAATATAACAATGGCCTCTTCAATTTTTCAGTATTGATTTAACACATCTTAGCTTTGTTAAAGGCTAACTAAAAGGTCACGACACAGCTTGGGACAGATCATAGCAGACTAGACGGATCCATGAGGGGAGGTTTATTAAGAGAGAGGGAGAGCGGGAGGAGAGAGAGAGGAGTAGAGAGGGTAGAGGCCGGCCATGACCACGTGGAGAGAGGGGGAAGGGGAGAGGGGAGGGGAGACAGCAACCTGCAGGTGCGGGGTCTGGAGGGCAAGAGAGAGAGAAGGGGCCAAGCAGCCCCTTTTATAGTGGGCAGGGTTACCTGGCTGTTGCCAGGTAACTGTGGAGGTGGAGTTTAACAGATTACTAACACTAACACTAATAGATTGGAATCCAAATTGATGTAGAATATTACCATGGAGAACCCCCAACCTCTGCATCTTAGAGAATACAGCCAAAGCAACTTCGCTCCAAGCCAGTTGCCTGTGGGGTGTGTTGCAGTTTGTTTCCTTATTCCTGTGCCTTAAACATGGGTTGGGTGGAGTGTTTGGCTGCCAAGCTGCACTTGCTGCCCAGTTGTCAGAAAATCAAAACCTAGTTTGTCTGGTCCTTCAGTATTTCAACTGAAAGAACACATGGTCAGTGTTCCCACTCAATCCTAATGTAGAAGCACAAGAAACAAGAAAAAGCAAAGCAACATGACTAAAAAGGGACCCCTAGATATCATGATACAGCTTTAAAGAGTATGTGTGCGCGTGTGTAGTTTCTGTAGCAGCTGGGAAAGGGCATTAGACTCTCCTGGAACTGGAGTTCCAGGTGACTGTGAAGCCACCTGATGTTGGTACAGGGAATTAAACGTGAGTCCTCTACTAGAATAGTGTTTGCTTCTCTGTTTCTGTGATAAATACCGTAACCAAAAGCAACTTGGGGAGGAAAGGGTTTATTTCGCCTTATACTTCTAAAGGACGGTTGGTCACTGAGGAAAGTCAAGGCAGAAACTATGGAGGAATGCTGCCTATTGGCTTGCTTCCGTGGTTTGCTCAGCTTGCTCTCTTATATAACACAGGGTCACCTGCCTGTGGGTGAGATTATCCACAGTGGGCTGAGCTCTCCTACGATGGAAATTAATTTAAAAATGTTCCACGGACATCCCCAGAGGCCAGTCTAATGGAGGCAGTTTCTGAATGCGGTTCTCCCTTCCCAAGATGACAAAAACTAACCAGTATAAGCAGCAGATGCTTTTAATCACTAGATTATCACTCTAGCCCCACAGTAATACAGTTTCTAATACTAAATGTATAGAAAAATAAAAGACTATTGAAGGTTGCAGAACAGAAACTTGAACAAAATGCCCCTCCATACAGAAAAACAAACAAAACTATGAACCTAGGTTATTGATATCAGCAAAGTTTATGCTTCATAATCAAAAGAGAAATAAAGACCTTTCATTATAAACTTAATTTATTAAGTTAATTAAAATTCATTAAGCAGTCACTGCTAAGGGCACTGAAAGGAATTCTACACACTGAAGAGGACAAGAAACACAACCAGCAAACAATATGTCTCTCTAGAAGATTTGACAAACAGATAAGACTGGATCAAGAATTAGCACAAATGACAGGAGCTAGTTCATATTTATGAATAGTAACTCTAACCCTTCAAGATTTCAAGTCTCTAACTGAAAGACATAATCAGAGTGTTGGATTAAAAACCAAGACCCAAGGATTTGCCAGCTGCAATAAATATACCTCACAGGCAGTAAAAGGATAGGAAAAGATACTTCAAGCAAATCAAATCTTTAAGGAAGCAGGACTAGCCATATTGACACACAACACAGCAGACTTCAAAATTAGTTAGGAGACATAAAATCACTTCATTCATAAAGTGAACAACTCATAAAAATGCTTAACAGTTATAAACGTACATGTATCAGATTCTGGAGTTACACAAAGCCAACAACAGTACTGGACATAAAGGCTGACCCCAATACAACAATTATGGATGACATAACCCTTTGTTACAGCATTAATATAAAAATGGCTTTAGGTTTGTATGTTTGAACACTTGGTCCCTGAACAACAGGTTATTTTTATTTTTTATATTTTTATGTTTTTATAGACCCTTTATGAGGTAGAGCCTGACTTGAAAGGTGAGTCACTAGGGTGGGCCTTGAGGTTCTTAACCTGACTACCTCTTGCCCTCTACTTCCTGGTCCATGGGATAAGCCACTGCCCAGCTTGTACTGTGGAACCAGCCACTCGGGTGCCATCCTCCCTACCATAATGCATTTTACTCCTTCAAAACACCAACCCAAATCAATCTCCTGTAGGTTGCCTTCTTGTCAGGTATTTGTCACAGCAATGGGAAAATTAAGAAACAGAAATTTGATAGCAATCTGTGGAGCCATTACTGGTATTACCTGACTGAATTTTTAGGCCTTTGGAGCTGGTGCCAGAGGAATATTGAAGTCTTTGGAGCTTCAGTATAACACAGCCCTAGAACTCTCTAGACACAACCTGATGGGCCATTCTAGTGTGAGTGGGAAAGACAATAGTGTGGAAACATGGAGAGGGAAGGGCATGCTCAGGGCTTCAAAGGGGATCAAGGACTAGCCGCCATTCATGTCTGTCAGACAGTCTAGTAGTACTATACTCCAGTCCTGAGAACCTGAATAAGGCAGAGCTCAAAAGAGATAGGCTATTTCCTTTGGCAGGAAAATGTCAAGACAGCAGACCATTCAGGCTCAGAATGATTATTGTACACTTTGTTTACACAGATTTACAGTGAGAAGGAGCAGAGACTGGAGTGAGATACTAAAAACATACTGGCAAGGGAAGGGGGTGTGTATCTGGTTAAAGCTGTAAACAGAAGTGTGCAATTTGATGAGGAAAAGAACTTGAGCCAGATTAAAGTTGGTGACAGGTCACCACTGAATGGCTATGATGCATAGAAAGACTAAGGTCATGAAGGAGAAACCTTGATCTTCAAAAGCAGTAAGCCAGGTGCTTTGGGGGCAAGGCTCACCCGGTGCAAATGTATTTCAAAGGACTGAGCTTCAGAGTACCTGGCTGGCATATCGCAGCCAGGAAAGTGCTTTAGTACTAACACTGAAATACCCAATTTGCAGCTGTGGTCCAAGGGATCCAAGCAACACCTTGAGCTGTCAGTGAGCCTGACATTGGACACATGGTGGTCATAGTTTGTAGGCATGCAAAATGCAACAGTGGGAAAGGGCTGTTACAAATAAAATCAACAAAAACTGTATCAAGCTGTACCAAGGTCAGGCTGAAAACCTTCCTGGCACTTGGAACTTATGACAGGCCATGTGTTCTCAGACGGGCTTCTGTAGCCCAGCCTCCAGCACTGGTGCCTTTATATATATGGCCTCTCTCTTGGGTCACTTCCATCCAATGCTTGCAATTTGTTGGCATCTTCAGTATTTTGGGGTACCCACCTCAAGTTAGGTATCACCTTCACAGATTCAAGTATAGTACGCCTAGGCGTCCACACAGGAAACCCATCTCTGTTACATGGTTTTTTGTTGTTGTTGTTTCGTTTTTATTTTTTTGTGTGTGTTTTGCTTAGCTCCATTCCTGCCTTTTGAGTGGGAATGTTTACTCTATACCAGTCTATGTTGGAGATAACTTATTCTTCAATTTTATAGGGGCTCCCCAATAAAACTTTACTTTGAGCCTCAGAAGAGATAGGGCTTTAAACTTTCAAATAATGTTAGGGCTGTAGGGCAAGGGGACTTAGAGAGCTGGACTAAATGCATTTTGCATTGAGCTGGTCATGAACCTGTGGGGTCCACTGGCAGAGTGTTGTGATTTGAAAGTGAGTGTTTCCCATAGACTCACATATTTGCACACTTGCTCCAGCTGTCCTGCTGGTTTGGAAGGATTTGGAAGCTATAGGAGCCGGATCCTTACTATAGGAAATGACTTGCAGTGTTAGACTTTGTTGTTCATAGCCTGGTACTGCCTCCTGTCTGCTCCATTTCCTGATCCTTGTAGATACATGCTAGCATCTGCCACAGCTGTCACCCCTATCTGCTATCATGCTTTCCCACCATGTACAAGATACCTTCAAACTGTGAGCCAAAATAAACCTTTCCTTCTCGTCAGGTGTTTGAGTTCAGTGATGAGAAAAAGCTTTGCTAGAAGTACCATGACGCCTAACCTCAAATCATACTGTAGAGCAGAGCTGACAAAACCAGCATAGGGCTGCCACAAAGGGAAAGAAAAGAAAAGAAAAGAAAAGAAAAGAAAAGAAAAGAAAAGAAAAGAAAAGAAAAGAAAAGAAAAGAAAAGAAAAGAAAAGAAAGTAGCAGTGTACTGAGAGATTAGTCCATGCAATTGCAGCTATGTGATTTTCAGAAGTACAGAAAATATACATTGAAATTAAATATACATTGACTCTTTAATAAGCAGTTGCTGAGGGGAAACCAGATAATCCGCATTCAGAAAACTGGAACTTGATTCCTTTCTCTCCCTGTAAAAAAAATCAATTCAAAATGAATCAGAGACCTTATAATATAAGACATATGCATGGAAGGCACCAGAGGAAATCATAGAGGAAGTGCCAGCGTAGGTAAATAGCCAGTGCTGTTCAGATGAGTGCTAGAGGGAACTTTTAGTGCTGTCCACATTCACTGTGGCGTCTTCACAGCTGAATGGAGAAGGAAGATCCAGCATATGTGTACAAGACATAGAACTGCACCGTGGAAAAGAAGGAGCGGTGAGGGAGCTGGGAATCATGCTGTCAAAGCAGAGTACGCCAGACTTGGGAAGACAGATAGCATATATTCTCTTATGTGCGGAGGACTGCTAGGGAACAGGGAGGGGATAATGTGTAAACGGGCAGGTGGTAACAATCAAAGTGCTTCACATGTATGGAAACGCCACTATGCAGTCCCCTATTGTATGCCGTTATATGCTAAGAGCAACTCAGCTAACTAAAATCACCGTTGGAGTGTCGCCGTTCTTGAAAATAGGCCATAAGGGCTGGGAAATGAGATTTTGAGAGAAACCTCTTTCTAACACCTGTGTGGCTTCCTGGGATCCCTGTTTGGCTGCAGAAGGCCAGGCAGCCAGGTTGGAAAGCACCAGTGACAAGCGGTAGTGCATCCAAGTGAGCCACAAGCAGCTGCTTCCCAAGGGTACTCCATCTGGTCTAGGGCTGATGCCACACTGTTGGGGGATTTCCTGGGTGGTGAGCATGCAGATCAACCAGAAGTTACAGAGTTTGGCTGAATGCTTTCTGTTGTTCTATAGAACCAGTTACAGGATGTCTAAACATGTTTGCTTTCTTACATCCATACATGTCTGCATACTTGCTTATTTGGTATTACCACACTTTCCAAGCTCAATTCCTTTTTTTCCTTTTTTCTTTTTTTAATTAAATGTGTGCCTTGACATAGATAGGTTTAATCTGTTCAGGTGGCTTAGATCAGCTTTGCCAAGTATTTGAGGCTTAGATTTTTTTCTTGTTAGCCTCTGTACCAGCAATAAATCTGGGAGTAAATATGACCAGCAGAGAGCAGCATTAAATGAGCCCTTTGTCCATCTGTACTTGCCAGTCTCCTCTATTCTTGCTGTTCTTGGATACCACGTGGCAGCTGCTCGAGCAGTATCCAGCTGCCTTCGAGTTCTCCGAGACGTACTTAGCAGTGCTGTGTGACAGTACCCGGATCTCGCTGTTTGGCACCTTCCTGTTCAACTCTCCTCATCAGCGAGTGAAGCAGAGCACAGTAAGTGATATGCTGGCTGCAGCTGCTATCTGTGTGTATACATGCATACCTTTTGTGTGTAGCCTACATGTATGCATGTATTCATGTGTACATGCATGTGAAGGCCTGAAGTCGATTCTGGTGTCTTCCTTAGTCACTTTCTACTCTGTTTTCTTGAGGCCAGTCTTACAGATCCCAGAGCTTCTTCTAGTTCTGTCTTATCTAGTTAGCCAACTTGCCACGGGAATTCTCGCCATCTCGAGTTTGAGGATCACGGTTGCCACCATACCTGCCCTATGCTTAAATGGGCTCTGGGATCCAGATTGTCATGCTTGCACAGCCAGTCCTGTATCTACTGAGACATCTTTCCAGTGCCCCTTCCCCTAATTTAAAATTAACTTTCAAAAATTTCAGAATACATTAAAGAATCAAATAACTTTATTTTTATTAGTGACTATTTTATTCTTGTCTATAAATTGCCCATAAGAAATATGTTTAAAGATATCAATTAGTTTAACTACTTTAAATACACTTTTGGATTTTTTTGGTGGAGAATCAAACACAGGGCCTTGTATGTGCTCCTGACCTACAGTCCTAACTCAATACCTCCCCACGGACATCCTTTATTGTTTCCTGCAATATTGAGACAATGTCTGGCAGTTTCTTAGCTAGGCCTTGACCTGGCAATCCCTCAGCCTTAGACTCCTGCAGAGCTGGGCTTACAGCACTGAGCCACCTGCCTTCACTTGTACTTTTGGGGTCACTTCTTACACATCAGAGTTGCTGATCAACAACTAAAAACATTTATTTCCTGATATGTCAGTAGAATAAAAGTTGTATTTTAACTGTTTTTGAAGAAGTTGTAGAGCAGGAAGTGTAGACACAAAGTTAGATTGAAGTTCTCTGCAAACACTATTACCATGTATACTCTCAGAGTACCTCAGGCCACATGGCAGCCACTGTGGGTGGGATTGTATTTGTAGTGACAGTTCGTAGAGCTGGAGGACAAAGACTATGGAGCCATACTGGAGACCAGCCCCTCCTTACTACTGGTGAGCGCGTTCTTGGTTTGTCTCTTCCCGTGAACCCACAGTGAGGAGAGCTCAGAAGTGCTGCAGTGGCTGTGGGGGAGCCACAGGGTAGCTCCTGTAGGCTGGAGGGAAACTAAGCAGGAATCATCTGTTCTTTGGCCTTCAGCTTCAGCTTTGAGACCCAGTCTAGGTAGTGCAGCCTCAGAGTGCAAATTCTTAATTCTATCCCCATCTAGAAAGTGCCCAGCCCATGGTTCTCTCAGAACCAGGCCTATACTCCCAGTTCCACATCTGCAAAGTAGGTCCATCAAGTGCCTTTGGCCTCAGCGTGTATAGTGGCATTGCCAACTGTGACACGTGCACATGTCCTGGTATGAGAGACAAAGAGCACAGTCAGGCTATTTTGGCTGGGAATGAGGAGCATCTTAGAGAAGACTGGATCTGAGGCTTGATTCAGGAGAGAACCAGCATGGGGGAGGGTGGGGAAAGGCCTCTCACACGAGAGTCCTCAGAACACAGAGGTAGCCAGATTGCTCAGCTCTGTTGCTTTGGGGAACTCAGAACTCAAGAGAAATTCTTGTTTCTGTGTTAGAGAGTTTTTTAGATTGATCAGTTTGGGAAGGAAATTTTGTGAAATTTATTTTGGCTTCCTAGAAAGATTTAATATTTCCTAATGTAAAACTGGGGCCCAAAAGCTTCAGGGTATAGAAAACTTACTCTATCCCTAAATTAAATGGTTTCCCAGTTATGTGCCTGCATTCTTAGTACCTCATGATCTGTGTGCCTTCATTACTGGGTACTCATTCTGCCGGGCTTTTCTAGCTGCCCTCAGCCATCCCCACCCTCCGCTTCATGAACTCACTCACAGGTCTCTGCACTCATAGAACCATCCCCACCCTTCGCTTCATGAACTCACTCACAGGTCTCTGCACTCATAGAACCGACTGCTCTACATTTTCCTCATAACATTTATAATTTCCCATTTTTCTAATTTCAAACAAATTCTTGACTTTGTTTGTTTGTTTGTTTAAGACAAGGTTTTACTATGTAGTCCTAGTTGTCCTGGAACATACTCTGTAGACCAGGCTGGCTTTGAACTCACAGATCTATTTGCTTCTACCTCCAGAGTGCTGGGATTTAAGGTGTGTACCACCACTGCCTGGCTCAGATTCTTGGCCTTTTTAAATGAAAAGTTTATAAAAGATTAAAAGGCATCAAATAGACAGTAAGAGTCAGTCATATTTTTTCTTATCTATCTCTTCCGGGGAACTATCTTATGTGAAATGATAGAACCTGCCGTCACTGTGCTCAGACGAGGTTCCTGATTCTGTTAAGTTTTTAGAGAGGAGCCTATCTGTGTCCTCTGTGCATTTGTGGGGTGAACCCAGGTCACTCTGCTCGAAGCCCAAAGTAGGACATCAGTGATAGTGAGGGTGTTTCTCTCCACCTAGCATCTCCATGCCCAGAGTACAGAGCCTCGGTGGGCCACAGCTGGGCCATGCTGAGCAGCAGACAGAGCGTGCTTCCCTTACTCAAGTTCCCATCATCTTCAGGGTAGTGCTCCCATGACAGCCGAGTGCTATAGCAAGGAACTCAGCTGCGGGTGGAGGTATGAGAGAAGTGGGGTGTGCCTCTTCTCACACATGTGCTTTGCTTTGCAGGAGTTTGCTATCAGCAAAAACATTCAGCTGGGTGATGAAAAGGGCTTGAAATTCCCCTCGGTTTGGGACTGGGCTCTTCAGTTCACAGCGAAGGACCGGACTCTTTTCCACAACCCCTTCTACATTGGCAAGAGCACTCCTTGTGTACAGAATGGCTCCAGGAAGTCTTTTAAGCGCTCGAAGGTAAACAGTAGACCGCAGCATGCTAGCAGTAGAGACCCATGTCACTGCAGCACCAGAGAGTGTCACCAGAGAGGGTCTGGCAGTGGTAGACACAGTCACTTCGCCAGTAGACAGCTAGTGACGCTTTTAACCGATGTAACAATATCTTACTTTTTCTTGGTGAATGAGGCTCTTGAAGCCCAGTCAGCACAAGAGTTGACAGGTGGCTGCCCTGAGCTGACTTCGGGCTAGTCTGCCCATTCTTTCTAGAAATCAGCCAGTTTAGAATTTTCCCTTACCCCCAAAGTCTTATGAGTATGCACTTAAACAAACAAATAGGCAGATTATACTTGCCTTCCACTCTCCCTCTGACATAGTAAGAACCTGGAAGAGTCAATTGAAATATCTGGTTCCAGAGTAGACTGGCATAAAGTGCCACAAGGGAAAGAAGGACCTCGTCCTTCAAGTCTGAACCACCCCATCCCCACCCCCATCCTCTATCCCATCATCTGTTTATCCCAGCTGGTTGCCATAGTGCCAGGGCTTCTGTTGAAAAGCAGGTGCTCCAATAGAGTAATGCCAGTATCTGTCTTCTGTGCAGAAGAGCTACAGCTCCACACTGAGAGGAATGCCCTCATGCTTGAAGAATGGAATCATCAGTGACCAAGAACTGCTTCCTCGGAGAAACTCTCTAATACTGAAGCTAAAGCCAGACCCGCCCCAGCACACCGACAGCCAGCACAGTGGGGCGGAACAGTATTTTAGAGAGTGGTTTTCCAGACCAGCCAACCTCCACGGCATCATCCTGCCACGTCTCTCCGGAACACACATAAAATTGTGGAAACTGTGCTACTTCCGCTGGGTCCCTGAGGCACAGATCAACCTTGGGGGCTCCATCATGGCCTTCCACAAGCTCTCTCTCCTGGCTGATGAGGTGGACATGCTGAGCAGGGTGCTGAGGCAGCATCGCAGTGGCCCCTTGGAAGCCTGCTACGCAGAGTTGGACCAGAGCAGAATGTACTTCAGGGCCACAGGGCCACACGACACCCTGGGGACACCAGAGTTCCTTTCCTCTTCATTTCCATTTTCTCCTGTAGGAAATCTGTGCAGACGAAGCATTTTAGGAACGCCATTAAGCAAATTTTTAAGTGGGGCCAAAATATGGTTATCTACTGAGACACTTGCAAATGAAGACTAAATTAAGGTATTTTCAGGACTTATTGAGAGAAGCTGGACATTTCCCTCTCTGAACTGAAATTGTTAACTGAGGCATTTAAAACTGGCCATTTTATATATAAGAAATTTGCACTAATATTTAAATCATGTTTAATCATGCTGCCTTCAGTTATTCTAGGGGCAGTGTGACTTTGGGTTTTGTCCTGTATCCTTTGGGTCTAGGCCCATCTGAGTCATTTGGAGCACGCATTCCCTGTTGGTACACTTGTGATCACAATATTGAGGTTCCTCTGCTATGTGAATTTTGCCAACATCTATTTTCCTACCTCCAACTATAGGTTATCTGATAGTCAGATTACAACCCAGAGAAGGTGGATGGGGAAATTAATAAATTAGTATATTTTTAATGCATTTCTAGATCATCTGATAAAACTCCCAAGAGGCCTCAGTCGGCATCCATGTCTTTAGCTAATATTCTTAGCTTATATTCTGGAGTTAGATTTTTCTTATTTTAGTTCACCTCAGTTAGGACCTAAGATCACTGTGTTTCAAAATCATGGATTTGCTTTAATTCCATACAACTAACTTTTAAAAGATGCACTGTAATTTTAAAGCATTCACTATAGCTATTTAAACCTAGAAGTGCCTTTGACATTAAGATAAAAGTAACAAGCTAGAATACAGAGGAAATATAATTCTACTTTTTAAAGTTAGGGTCTGTAGACCCCACTGTATATTGGAAGTAGCTTTTTGCCAACAAGCTTACATCAATAGCCAGGAGCCTCCAGAGCCACATTTTTGTCCCTCAGAAAGTCACTCAGCAATCTTAGAGGCTCTTCAAGTAGCAGATGCACAGCTCTAGCTGTGGCTAAGGGTGCCCAGTACAGGAGCATGCTACACTCTGACCACAGGCTGCAGGGGTGCTCTGGCCTCCTCATGATCACTTCAGCTGGCATGGTGACACAGGCCAACACTTCTCCTTAGAAATAACTGACAGGGGTCACGAGATGGACACATGCACAGATTAGACAGGAAGACTTTCTCAGTTGTTGCCATTTTAATACACAGAGATGCACCCCCTCCAGGCTTGGGGGCAGTGCCAAGAGGCTGAGAATCTGAAGCCTTTGATCCAAACCATGTAAGAACCTGGCCAACTTCACAAAGCCCCGTGCTTCTGCACTCCCAAGTGCTCATGTGTGGAGGGCTTCTTCTCCCTGTTTAAAGGTGGGCATGTCCTAATGGACGACGACAGTGTCTTAAATTACCACCTTGGATTCTGAAATACTTTATAGTAAAGTGTTGATTTAGTTTCTTTTTCTAAAACAGAATTTCTCATAATAGTTTGACCTGAATATGTGCTGTATAGCCATTTCTACTTAATTGACCTTTTCTAACAGTTTAATAATGTCTCTGCATTTAACAGGGCAGATGTTCTTATGTCTAAAAAGTTCTTATCTTATGGCTAAAGTCAATGTTTTCACTCATCTGTTGCCTACAAAATAAGGGCTCTTGTGAGCTTATACAGATAACATTATCAGCAGTGAGGATGCGCTAGCCCTTGGCCACACAGTTAGCCCTGGTCCCTGAGAAATGACAAGGTATCACCACTGGAGCCACACTGTAATCCCCCACTTTCATGAAGCTGCTTTGCTACTTCTATAAGTTGTTCTAAATTTATTTTGTGGTTGAGAATTCATTTCTTTGTAATTTCACCCCTCACAGGAGCCCCTTTCAGAACTTTTTTCTTAACTTATAAGAAGGTCAGGTACTTTTAACACTACTTTAGGATGGATAGTGCGTATTTTTGTATGGTAATCAGTTGTAAATGTTTTTCTATTCTGACTGGGTGGTTGTTATATTACAGTTATTGTGCTACAGCTTACTATGCATATGTGAAACCGCTCCAGAGTCCTAGTGTGGCCTATGGGACAGCTGCCTGCCACCTCTGCTAACAAAGGTGACACTGTGGTGGCAGAAGAGGTAACAGTGGCTGTGTGCAGCATACCAAAGAGCTCAGTAGCACTGTCTCCGAGGCCATGGGGGGCAGAGCCTGTGCTGGTGGTACCATGCAAGGGCTGAGGACACTGGGCATTCTAATGCTGGCTCCACAGGTTAGGTGTCTTACTGTTGCTTTATAATGGGAACCAATTCTAAAACCAAAAATGCCTAACTCTACTTAAGGAAAGACATTAATTTGTACTGACAGAAGATGAAAACTGTTCAACACATTTTCAACAAGATCCTCTTGCTGTAGCAAAAACCTCAAACCATTAAACCTTGGTGTTGAGACAAAACTAGAACCTTTGTGCCTAAATCCAACTGATGAGCTGAAGCAGGACGAGCAGGTTGACTGTACACTGCTCAACCCAATGGATGGAAAGGGAATTCTGACTGTTGAATAAAATTTCCATGGAAACCGTTTGTCAGTTTGTCATAGTCACCAGTGCGGAGCCATAAGAACACAGAGACTGGCAATGGAAGGCTTCGGCTCCCACCTGTATTGGAGCACCCTCCATTCATCTATTCTGAATACTAAGATGGGCTAGAGTAACAGCTTGCACGTCAGTTCAGAACTGCAGTTAGCTCTCCCCAGTCACGAAATACTAACACAGGAATTCTGTTTCCCTGAGTCCCTAGAGACTGGGACCCCACATTGAGGTGAGCCAGAAGTACAGTTAAGTCACCTCCTCCTAGGTCTCTTCTCTAACCTTGGCATTGGTCTTGCCTTTGTTAATCTAGCATCAGGTGCTTATAGCATAGAGACATAAGAAGTTAGTGGCACAGTTTTATTTTGTGATGATGTTTTATTACCAAGGCGTTCTGCTAAGGCTACTGTGGCCAGGGAAGCAGGTGGCCTAACTGCAGATCTTCAATTCTCCCTCTTCTCCAAATCCAATCCCCCAGTCACCCTCAGCTCAGGGGCAGACCACCTGCTGCAGACTGCTCTTCCTTTCTGCCCCATGTCCACTAGCTCATCTAGACCCTTCTTCCAACCACCCTTTCCCCTACTCATCTATTATCCCATCCCAAACAAGTGCCAGCGCTCCCTGGGGACCAAACAGATCTTTACGTCTCCATTCTCTCCTTTAAATCCAACACCCCTGCCACATCCCTAACTACGTAGCTGACCACCTACTGTGGCCTCTTACTCGTTCCTGCTCCCATCTCCAGTGGATCACATAGCTCTTCTCCAGCCTTCCTCCCACTCATCCTGTTATCCTAACCACCATCTTCAGCAGGCATCCCTGGGATCCTGCCTGCCAAGTCTGCTAGAGAAGGAAGTAGGCCAGTGAAGTAGGTAAGTGAGCTTCAGATCTTCATTCTCCCTCCTTCATTCTCCCCAGATCTCTAGCAAACTACCTCTTGAGGCAGAGATTTCCAGGTCACTAAGCAAAATTAGGTGGAACACCCTGCTTTCTTCCTTCATGTGAACCCCACTTATCTCCTTCCACCTCACTCCCATTCATAAGTGTCAGCTCCCAATACTTAAAATCATATTTTACTTAGAACTCCCAGTGGCCATACCTAGGAGCATCCCAGAATTCCCTAGTAGGCAGCACATAATCACCATCCCTAAGAGCCATAAAGGGCAACAGAATCCAGGGAACAAAACACCCACCCAACAAAAATAAGACTAAGATCATCTCAAACTCATACACTAAGAAAAATTTCCTAACCTAAAGAAGGAGATGCCTATCAAGGTACAAGAAGCATATAGAACACCATATATACTGGACTATGAAAGAAATTTCCCTCAACATAAAACACTAAATATATAGAACAAAAGAAAGAATATTAAAAGCTGCAATGGAAAAGACCAAGTAACTATAACTGTAGACCTATTAGAGTAACACCTGACTTCTCAAAGGAGACTCAAAAGGCCAGAAGGGCCTGGACAGATATTCTATAAACTAATAAGAAACCACAGATGCCAGCCCAGACTATGTCCAGCAAAACTTCCTATCACAATAAATGGAGAAAATAAGACATTCCATGATAAAAACAAATTTAAGCCATGTCTATCTACAAATTCGGCCCTACAAAAGATACTAGAAGGAAAAATCCAATCTAAAAAAGTTAACTACACTCAGGAAAACACAAGGAATAAATAATCCCAGACCAGCAAATCAAAAGAGGATTTTACACACACACGCACACACACACACACACCAAAATAATAGGAACCAGCCAACACTGCTTATTAATCACTCAACATCAATAAAAGACTTAACAGAATGGATGCAAAAACAGTTTCCAGTCTTCTGCTGTATCCAAGAAACACCTTAGTATCAAAGATTATCACCGCAGGGTAAGAGGATGGAAAAAATATTCCAAGCAAATAGATTTATAGAGCAAAGTGGCACAGCCATTTTAATACCTGACAAAATAGACTTTGAATTTAATCAGAAAAGATAGGGAAGGATACTTCATAGTCGTCAAAGGAAAAATCCTTCAAGAAGACATTGCAATCTTTAACATCTATACACGAAGCACAAGGACACCCAAATTCATAAATTCAAAACCCAACTCTTACCGATAGACAGGCCATCCAGACAAAAAACTACAGAAATGCTGGAGCTAGCGGATATTATATACCAAATGGACCTAAAATATTTTCAGAACATTTCACCCAAAACACAAGAATACACCTTCCCAGCACTCATGGAACTTTCTCCAAAATTGGCCACATACTCAGACTCAAAGCAAATCTCAACAGATACAAGAAAATTGAAATAACGCCCTCCATCCTATCCGACCATCATAGATTAAAGCTGATATAAACAACAGAAAGCTTATAGCTCATGGAAACTGAACAACTCACTCTTGAATGAAAAATGGGTCAAGACAGAAGTTAAGAGAGGCTTTCTAGGATGGAATGAAAATGAATACACATACCCAAACTTACGGAACACAAGTTAGTTCTAAAAGGCAAGCTCATAGCACTAAGTGCCTACATAAAAATCAGAGAGCTATCATTCTAGTAACTTGACAACACACCTGAACAAACGAAGTAACCACAGCCACGGGGAGGAGATGGCAAGAAATAATCAAACTCAGGGCTGACATCAATCAAATGAAAACAGTACAATACAAAGAATCAGTGAAACAGAGTTGGTTCTTTCAGAAAAATCACAAGATAGACAAATCCTTACCCAAACTAACTAAAAGGTCAAGAGAATATCCAAATTAACAAAATCAGAAATGAAAAGGAGGCATGACATCAGACACTGAGGAAATCCAGAGAATCATCAGAACAAACTTTCAACAACTGTCCTCCAACAAATTGCAAACTCAAAGAAATGAATAATTTTCTTGACAGGCATCACT
Source organism: Grammomys surdaster (assembly GCF_004785775.1). Lineage (NCBI taxonomy): Eukaryota > Metazoa > Chordata > Mammalia > Rodentia > Muridae > Grammomys > Grammomys surdaster. The sequence continues at coordinate 10,934,476 of NW_021604712.1, read as the reverse complement.
TACTAAAATTAAATAAACAGTTAAGCAATTTAGATAGACATATAGCCCCTAGTAAAATACAGGCAGTCATTAAAAGTCTCACATCACCCCCCCACTCCCACCCCACAAAAGTTAACACCAATATTCCTCAAATTATTCCCATAATAGAAACAGAAGGAACTCTGGGTAAGTTTTCTTCAATCAGGTTCAGCATATCTGCCTTTATGCTGAGGTCTTTGATCCACCTGGAGCTGTTCAGGGTGCTTAGTATAGGTCTATTTGCATTCTTCTTCATACAGCCTGGAAAAATTTGGGAATAGCTTTGAACTCCTTGGCATAGGAAAAGACTTTCTGAAGAGAACATTGTTAGCGCAGTCACTAACATCAACAATCATTGAAAAGGACCTCATATATTTCATTTCTTATATATCATTTAACATAACATCCTTCAGGTTTATCCATGTTATAAATGAAAATACTTATTTTTTAAAATCAGAATAATTGTCCACTATGTTAAATAAAATATACTAAAACTCAATTTTTTTCTCAATTTAAAAATGTTCTCTCTTCATACTGAAATTTCATTACTGTACATTTGTATATTACTGTATCAAAAGCCACAGTGCCTAGCTTAGGGATTTGCTACTGTTGTGACCACTCTGGGAAGATTATTTAACCTCTCTTGAGCCTCTCATACTGTATTGTGTGGGTAGGAATAGAACTTTATCAGGGCAGGGATGCATAAAGTCCTAGGAACAACCCTCGGGCATGTGTGCACACAAAATAGCACACATCCAAATATTTCCCATAATACGTGTGAAGTGGCTAGAACCATGCCTGGAACTCAGTAGGAGATACATAATTATTTGGTTTGATATTATTAATTATCAAACCAAATGTTTGAATGTTAAGATGAGACATTCTAGAAACTTATAATGGAGATAATCTCCAAAAAAAAATACTAAAAAAGAATACTAAGATTTTCACCATGAGTGCATTTAATATTGATGCATAATAAAACAGACTATGTATCAACATAAGATAATGAGATGGGTGCCCTAGTAGTAATAACTTCTATTGAACTATGTGCTTTAAATAGGCAAAGTGGCTGGGTCAGTTACCATTCATCTCTAGACCTTAAATGAAGGAAGCTGATGAGAGACAAGCTCCTACTTTGTCTGAGGCAGGAGACAGATGGGACATCAGGGCAACTTGGGTCAGCAGCATGGACTGTGGTATAGCAGTTTCCAAGAATGAAAGCATTTCTCGGGGCATCGGGAGGTTCATGGGACTTAGGAAATTGACAAAATGGCACATGTCTGGGAAAGTGCAAACTTTTGATTCTCAAAGTCCATTCTGCAGTATTTTAAGACTGGGTAAACAGCTGCTGGTGGAGGAGACTCTGGAGAGCTGCCTGCCTGCAAGCTGTGCAGAGTTCCAGGGCTCCATCCAGCTCTCCCGAGTTGTCGCCTGTGTTGGAGGTGGGCTTTTGTAGTGATACAGCTGCTTTTGTGAGTCATCTTTGTTCTATCACGCACATTTCTGTTAGTAACCCCAATAAAAATTTATCAGTTTACCAAAATAAATAAGCAAACAAATAAATAATAAATATAGTGGGACCTCATGAAACTGAGAAGCATGGACACTGTCATGCAAAGCGGCAGCCTAGAGAAAGCGGAAAGATGCCTTAACAAATTCACAGCCAATGGAGGACTAAGAACCAAAATATATATAAAGAACTCAAAAACTAGGTGTCATGAAAACAGATAACCCAAACAAAAAATGAGGTACAGGTCTAAACATCGGACTCTCAAAAGAGGAAACTCAAATGGCCGAGAGTGCTTCATAAGCTAGCCAGATGTGGTGGCAAAATCCTGAGCCCCTGAGGTGAAGGTAGAAGAGTCCAAGGCCAGCAAGGGCTACATAAAGCCCTGCTCCAAATCTGTCCCTCTGCCACAGTCAAACACAAAACAGCTGCTGTCAGGGACAGACAGCTGGTTTTGTCATGCTGTCTGAGCCCTCCTGATGTTCTGTCTGCAGATCACTGGATTCAGGTGGCTTCTGACTCTTCCTCACCTGTCTGTGATGGCCTCATTCTTAGACCACATCTATTTCAGTAAGGCCCGGGTTAGTTTTCACACATGGCAGAGACGCACTTTCTGCACAGAGGAAAGACGAAAATCTGAGATGGCTGTACTTCTTTTTAATGTAAGTGATCCAAAAACCAGTCAGGATCAGTTTTTTTCTTTTTAAATCTACATTTGCTGTTGAAAACAGTATTTCTGACACTTCAACTGAATACTCTGGATCCTTCTTCACTTGAAGTAATTTGTTTCACCCCCAACAAGATCAGTTTTGGGGGGTCAGAGTATATGGTTTAATATCTTGGCTATTTCCATCAGACCTGCTGACAGAATTATTATAATGCCTACCTCCAGCCACCACACAAATCCAAACAAAGCCCACCGAGTGCTGTTAATGTCTTAAACACATTTTTATTTATTGTGTGTATATGAGCATGTGCATGCCGTTACACACGGGTGTTCAGAGGTCGATTTTGGAGTCTGTTCTCTTCTACTGTGTGGGTCTTAGGCTTCACTTCGGTCGGTCGGGCTTGGGGACCAACGCCCGTGCTTCACCGTGCATCACACCTGTGTGTTTATTAATCTGCTAGATCCACAGGACAGAAAGTATAAGAGCATTCACAATGAGCTCCTTTTTCCTTCCTTCCTTCCTTCCTTCCTTCCTTCCTTCCTTCCTTCCTTCCTTCCTTCCTTCCTCTTTTCTTTTTTTAAGACAGTCTCACTTTATAGCCTGGTCTGACCTTAAACTCAAGGTAACCCTCCTGCCTCAGCCTCCCAGTGCTGGGATTACAGGTATGAGCCTCCATCCCAGCTACATAATGTGCTTTAACTAGCAGAAACATTTTCATTGTCTAAATAAAGGCTCCCCCTCTTCTCCATCCTCCAGTACTGTTACCAGACTGTATTATAATTGGTTATTTCCATAGTTTCCACCTCCCTTAAAGCTTCTTTGTGAGCACAGTAGACAAAAATCATATATTACCTTTCTGACTTTTCTATAGCTGGCACACAGTAGCCAGCCAGTTCATGAATATATGAAGCGACCTGGTAAGCAACTCCTTGGCATACGGGCAGCAGAGCACAGGTCTCACTGTGAGTGCTGGGCTCAGAGAGGTGAGCAGGAGGAAGAGCGGCCGGCAGAGTCGATTTCACTTGCAGGAATGGAGTATCTGGCTTTTCTATGGTGAGGTAAACCATCTCACAGCCAACTGAGAGCGGAGTGAGGCTCCAGACCAACTGTTGATAATGTTAGAATCCCTCAGGATGGTATTTTTTTGTAACATCTTGGCACACATTTTTATCACACATAATCCAAGAGCTCGAAGCTTGATACGTATTGTGATACTTCACCTGAAATACTCTGGATCCTTCCTCCCTTTAAGTAAAGAATTTGGTTTTGGTTGTTTTTATTTTTCCCTCCTAAGGAACTCAGAATTCCTACGGGTCCTGCCCTTCTTGGATAACCATGAGACAACCCCAAATTTAGGGATTGCCATTGCCAGTGCATTTAGTAGAGAAACATCTGTATTTCTTTTTTTTAAAAAGAAACCTAAAGTGTCAACTAAGTTCATCATGTTCATGTTCTCTCTGGCCCCAGTGATCGCCTTTAAAAAAAAAAAAAAAAGCCTACCAACACGGAGGCATTCAGCTCCCACAGCGTCCATGCAGACGCCTGCACTTTCAACAGTCCACCCACCTACCCACAGTGGATCCAGAGTTCTCCAGCAGAGGCCAAGTTTTGTGACACACAGAAACTGTACAAGGATGAGTCCGATCTCCGATCTCAGGTGTCACAAGTCAAAGTAGAGACAATGCCAAGAGCTTTCTCCTTTTGATGATCTTGTCTCAGTGGATGGCCAGATGTTCCAGTGGATGGCTAGATGTCCTCAGTGTGACATTTTTATCCATTTGAAGATCTTGTCCCAGTAGATGGCCAGATGTCCCCGGTGTGGCATCTGTCAGCCAAGACCTTTGCTCTTAGCACCAACTGCAACCACGTGGCATACTTCTACATCTGCCCCCAGCTTCTGTAGCTCGTCCAGCCAGATCATCTGCTTACATGAAAGGCGGTCACTGGGGCCTTTAACTTCCACCAGCTGCGAGAGAAGTTTCCAGACTCATCAACATCTTACTGACACAGAAATGATCCAATGAGCTATAGTTATTTAAACTGCTGCCTATCGGTCAGTCTACAGCACCATACACATTTACAACAAACAGATATGGAACTAAGACATACGCGGGAAAATTCCGTGGGAACTAGACAGTTGTGGGAATTTCCCACAATTCCGTGGGAACTTGCGTAAATTAAGTAGCAACTGAAGTGGTTTTAAGGTGCACAGTGGGTTGTTGTTCTGTTCTTTAACTCCCAATTTGTTGTGTTTGCATCGGAACCTAGATTTCATACTGCAATGTAGAAAGAAGGATCTGATCCCTGGCAGTCTGCCCCAAGGCTTCATTCCCTCCAGTCTTATCCCCAGGACCACACAGACATCTGCTGAGGACACGTCTGTCTCTCATACGCATTGTTTCTTAGGATTCAAGGCTCTGCTAATCTCATTTCAGAGATCTACCCCATCCCTCAGGAGGGTCTTCCTGTGCACTTTCTCATAATTGTAAGGCCAAATCGGTCTTTTTTTTTTTTTTTAATGTTTTTAAAAGATTTGGGGTGAGGAGTCACCAGAGGACAACTTGCAGTCTGCTGATTTAACTCAGCTTGTCAGGGTTGGTGGCAACCATGTTTACCTACTGAGCAGGAATCCAAGGAGGAACCTGGAGACAGGAGCTGATGCAGAGGCCATAGAGGGCTGCTGCTTACTGGACTGCTCTCATGGCTTGCTCAGCCTGCTTTCTTATAGAACCCAAAACCATAAGGGCTAACAGTCATCCTGTAATGCTAGCATGTAGGAGGTGGGGATGGGGTTCCCAGAGCAAGCTGGCTAGCTAGCTAGACAAGCTAAACTGCTGAGCACCTGGTTCAGTTAAGAGACCCTGCCTTGACATATATGCTGGAAAGGCATCAAGGAAGAAACCCAGTGTCAACCTTGAGCCTCCACAGACACAGTCACCTGATCACATATGTAACTACATACATACATAAAAGCACTCCTTCCCCCAACACACATATACTCACATAAGACTCAATTATATGCTGCTTGGCATGGAGAAATACTTTAGTCAGTAAAGTGCTTGCCATGCAAGCATGACAAGTTGATTTTGATCCCCAGAGCCCATTAAGAAAGCAAGGCAGGGTGGTGCACACTTGGTATCCTAGTGCTTTGAGTCAGATAGATATGAATCTCTATGCTGTGAGAGGGAGTAGTGCAACCAACAGGCACCAAGTGCTCCTAGAAGACTCAGGATGTAGAATTAACCCATCTTATTCTGGGTACCACAGGGAACCACTGACTGCAGGTTCCCTCTCTAAAGTCAGGCTTACCAGCCAGAGGCAGCTCACTTCTGACCTGGAAGCTTACATAAATGAGAGTAAGTGGACATAGGCCAGGAGGAGGCCATTCTTTCAAGGTCATAGTGTTAGATTCTGTCTGACACCAGAAAAAAAGCCAGTGTGGGCACCTTGGCGTTCGTGCAGATCTTATGCCTAAACCTACATGGTTGGCAGAAGTGGAATCGGCAAACATTTCAGCTCTAAAGGACTTGGGAAGTTAGGTGAGTTTTGTACCTTAATACTAAGGGAGAAACAGAAGGCCAGGCCAAAGAATATATAAATTCAGTTCTTCATTCAATAAGCCTGGAGTTCTATTGCATGAGAAACAAAAATATTCTCAGCAGAGAGAGCATCAATGGAACTGAGCAGTCAGCTACTCCTCAGCAAAACAGTTATTTTAACCAAGAGCAAACAGAAAAGTATCTAAACAGATCACAAAAAAAAACACAAACGGAAACAAAAAACTTTTAGAACAAAACACAAGAGAACCTCTTTGTGGTTTCACATCAGATATTTCACACCAAAGGTATGATCCACTCAGGAACACTGAATTTAATCAAAGTTTAAAGTTTCTGGTCATCAAAAGATACTATGATAAAATTAAAAAGACAAATCTGACTAGGATAAAATCTGAGTCAGAAAGAAGGGGAGATAAGAGAGGGAGGGAGCGGGAGGAAGAGAGGGAAGGAGTGGCAAGCACAGGAGAGGCAGAGATAGGAAGAGAGCACATGAGTGTGTGATAAACCACCCAGTGAATGGACATAGGCACAGGAACAGGCCTGGCCCAGGGTATGTGAACTTCCCTAGACTCCTGAGGACCCACACACTGTGTGAAGCCCCGCCTCACAGTGTGCCTTGTAGCTGTGACTTGTTCCAGAATGTCATACTGGTAGAGTATCACCTCCAGGATGAGGCGGCATGTGACTGCCTGCCTCAGAGAAGCTTCTGAGCACCCCAGCCCTCAGCCTCGTGACTATCAAGGGAGTTTAATCCTTCCAACAGCCAGGAAGAAAATGCCCAGCATGTGAACTGTGACAGTTGCTGATAAAATTACAAATGGTGTTCTCTACTGACCTTGCAATGGAGGCTCTGAGAATTCCACACCACCAAGTCAGGGAGGCCCCCTCGGCAGTGCCGAAAGTCAGCAGCCAGGCGCCTGCACACACCACTGAGGACAGGGCCCCCAAGGCAGGAGACAAGATCCTAGACACATTACAAAAGGAAAGTTATCTACCTTGAGGGCAGAGACCCCAAGACAGGCTGGAGCGGCCATCAGAGGACACCAGTACAATTCAACAAAATCCAGGGATACCAGAAATAGCTCTGCTGTCAGACCAGGCTCCAGAGTGGCTGGCAGAACCCCATAGGCAAGCTCTGGGAAAGACCTCTTCGTGGTCAGTTCCCGACTTATGCCTGATGTGGACATCTTGTGCCACATTTCATGAAGAGGGAGTGTGACTCAGCACTCAGGAGTGACAAGGCCTTACAGAGAGGTCAGTGGCTGCGGGGCATAGAAGTTACCCTTCCCGATGCAACTACAAAAGGAAGGGAAACTGTGGGAAAGGTATCAGGCTTCTGAGTGTCCTCACGTGTGTATCACTAACACACACGCACATGCACGCACATCCATACACACCCCTTTGTATTCGGATACAATTGCCAAACCACAGCTAGCACTGTGAGGGAATGACTGACCAGATCGCAGTAAAGTATTACCTGAGCTTGCTGCAGAGAGGTGAATCGGTCCCAGCTGACCAGAGAAGCCACTCTGCCTTGCTGGGCCTGCCATGCTTCGGCCACCCAGGCCTGCAGGCTCTCAGCAGGGGCGCTGTGGATCAGCTGCAGCCTGGCTTCCAGGGCCTGCTCCCTGCTTGAGAAGAAGCTGTCCGTGAGCAAATCCAGGGGGGAGGCCTGTGTGGAGGAGAAAAGAAACTTCTACCATGCCTGGGGAGGGTACTAAACAGAGGATGCTGGAGTCCGTGAGATCTGAAGCTAGCCAATTGGTTGGCACACTTTTTTCCTTAGAGGAGATGAGTTAAAATTATCAGATACACGTAATCTTGTCCTGGGTTTCTAGTTTGCTGTGAGTGGAATTGGTTGAGCTCCAGGTGGTGCTAGTGGGACTGTGTGTGAGAGCCCTTGGTTGGATGCTGGAGCTAGGCCAGGTGCTCAGCTGAGGGGGCTCGGTACTAAAGTCAACATGTAATGCTGAAGGGAATCTAGGCTTGGGGTTAAAATCTACTAGTTCCCATTTACAAATAAAAGGTCATTTCCTATGTTATTAGTACTAGAGAGGGTAGAGCCCGAAAATCACCACGAGCCAGGCTGCGGCTGACTGGAGTCCCCGGTGCAGGGGAAGGCCTGCAGCACAGGCATGCACAGGAGAGGCCCTGGTGTGATGGTTTTAGAGGTCACCTGGTAGGCATTTCTGAAGACATCTGGTATTCCATCCATGAAGATGACATCCCACAGCAGGAGGCCACACAGGGTGCTGAAGGTGGATCCTTCTCCATGAATCCCTAAAACAATGTCACATGAGAAGAAAAACACCCATTTTACCTGGTTGTTTAAGAATATTGTAATGACCTAATGCAAAATTTTCTCTTTCAGGGAAAGAACTGAGATACAGTTGATTCTGAAAGACATGATGTTTCCATGCTATTCCAGCTTGTTCTTCATACTATAGTTTTTGCATATAGAAGCTTTATTTAAGGGGAAAACTTTAAATGGGCATTGGAAAGCCACAGAGTAGTGGTTCTTAATAGTGGTGGACAGCCTATGGGGCAGTTTGCTTTAGCAAAACAGACTTCCTACTCGGCTTCTAGAGGTTCTAAGTGAGTGGGCAAACTAGGCTGTGCGCAGAATTCATAAGCAGGCTCTGACACAGGCCCGTTAGAACCTACAAGAAATGATTCCCCAACAGGGACTGTCAAAAGGCCAGGCATTCAGGGCAGCCCTGCAACAGTCCTTCCACTCACCAGGCTCACCCATTCATTAAGCAGATTTGGCCTAATGGGGTTATTTCAATGTTCCTGATATGCAAGGCTTCTACAGAAACTGTCATCTGTCAAGACCACCAAGGTCTAGTGCCCTCCTCATGCTGAAGACACAATACTCAGAGAACACAATCATCCTCACGGAACAGTTGGATCCTAGGGCACTGCAGGTCAGCAGCAGGGTCTGGAGGGATAAGTCTTGGCATAGACTTCAGACCTGTGTCCCCCAGAGTGCTGATTTACCAAGCTCCTCTCTCTCTAAGCTCGGTGTCTCTGCACAGCCACAAAGACCCCAGCAAAGGAAGACAGCTATGTGGTTCTCTCTACCTTCTTACCATGCTCACACTGGCAATAAAGCTCCCAAAGAGCACAGGGCAGAAAGCAGCATGAGTGTCAAATGCTCAGGCGTCTAGCATACTTCCCACTGGGAGGCAGTGGCTGGAGCCTGTGGCCATGTTCTTCTTTCTATCCTGAACTCCAGAGCTGTGCAGGGCTTTGTTTGTTCCCTCCCAGTTCTGGCTCCTGTCCCTCTGGCCTGTTTCCATGGTACAAAAGGACAGAGTGAACAGGGCTTGCTCAGCCTGGCTGAAACAAGCCCTCGAGCTACCAGGAGCATTCACATCAGGATACCAGGCTCTGGCCTGCCAGGAAGAAAGCTGGGCCTACCTTGCAGGCTTCTGTCCCTGGGTGAATATCACTCCACCACTGACACGGAGGTCAGACTCATTCCTGACTGCTGCTATGCTCTGAATTCTGACGGCAGTCATTTTTGGAGTAATCCTCCTTCCTTATTCAGAAATAGCTTCCCTGGAGGGTTTGAAATTTCCTCTACATAAATCCCTCTACAATAAAACCCAGCAGCACGTCACATCAATTTTCCAATATATTAGAATGTAATATAAATTTAAAACATCTTATGCGGAGATATTTTATGTTCTGGAAAAAGAATTTCCTGCTGTTCTTCAGGCTCCTGGATAAACTGGAAACATTTCCCTGTGCTGCATTCCTCTAGCCAGGAGAGGGACAGTTGACATGTCTCCTGTGACATCACCTAGGGCTTGGAATTTCCATTCTGCTCCTTGATGTCTAAGCTTTTCAGGCTCACTGCATCTCACTGTTTTCACCCGTGTCAGTGGTTCTTCCCTAGAGTATCACCTTCCCTGTGCACAGGAAGGCGATGAGCAGATCAATCCTAAGGCTCAGTAGGGAGAAACCCGATTCCACAAAATCCTATCCTCACAGCCCAACTCACTGAGACACACAATGCCACCAGCTGATAATGAGCAGGGGCACAGGGAGAGAGAGGTCTGCCTGAGCACAAGGACAGGACTTGGCTGTCCCCAGGGCAGACCCATTGAGAGCTGCTTGGCCAGTGCCATGAGTGGACATCACGGACTGGCTAATTAGATCTAGGCAGAGAAGCAGGAGGGAGGAGAAAGACGGGAGGCTGAGCGGGTGTGTGGCCAGCACATCCTTGTCTCTGGTACCTGACAGGGAGCTTCCACTCTATTTCTTTCCTCCAGGGTTGACTTATGTTTTCCTACTTACTACACTTTACAAAGGTGTCTGAGGTGGACATTTGATTTTTCCAATTATAAGGTGTGTGTTCAAGCCTCCACTTTTCTCTGGACTGTGGCTAAAGCATTACTTACAGTATACTCTCTGAGACAAACCGTAAAGAAAGACTAAAACGGGGAGAGAAACAGGTATCGGGAAATGTACAAACTCAAGGAATTGCCAACTGACACAAGAAATTCACTACTTAAAACAAAAAGCCTCTTCACCCTGTAATGCAGCACCCTGTAATGACTGCACCAACACTCAGCTCTGTGCCCAGGCAGGTCCAATCATGGGGATCCTGGTGGCCAATGGCCCCTGCAAGAGCCTCCTATACATAGACCAGGAAATTGTAAGAGGAGAGCTAAGTCCACAGCCACCTCAGTGCCTGGCACAGAAGGCCCAGGAACAACCAAGTCAGGAATGTGGAGGCGTGCTAAGGGGTAGCCCTACCCTCTGGGGTTGTGTGTGTATCACATACTAAAGGACCCCAGAGCCCTAAAGGCAGCGTAGCAGGAGGACAAGTGGACTCGGGGGGCCAAGCCTCGTGGTGGCTGTGCAGTTGTTGTTGTAGCCACTGCACTTAGGGAGTCTCTCAATTCTGCACTGGTCAGCATGTACAGCAGTGTCTCACTGGACATTCACATTCAATGAGCAAACCAGCAGGCCCTTCAGCAGCACTCCTCTCTACCCTGCAACAGTGCCAAGACCACAAGGCTCCTAGCTCTGAAACTTGTGTTCTTAGAAGCCAGCAGAATTCCTTTCAAGCTCCTCATACCTATGACCTTACTGTGTGCCTACTAAAATGTTTGTGCCCCTCAGATGCTGGTCCTGGCCCTCTAGGACAGCTTCATTCCCAGGCACAGCCCTCTGTCTTCTCTCTCATCTCTACCCAACGTCAGCCTCTGGTAGCAAAGGCAGTCTCCTTACAGCGACCACCCTACCACAGAGCACCAGCCACATGGTCAGCACAGCTGCACGACAATAATGGCCAAACAACCCTGTTCTTTTTCCCACACCTCTGGACAGATGTGGCTTTTACTGAGGTCAGAGAGGAGAGCAACAAACCATTGATGAACCATCCTGCAACACTCTTCCCCCATTTGCTGACTGACTGGGATGCAGGAAACACTGCTCAGCTTACCTTGGTCAAAGCCGCTTTGCCTGTAATAATCCAGCGCCAGCTCCTCCACAGAGCATAGGATTGTGGTGGGGTTGGTCGTGTCTCCGCCCTCAATGACAAACACAGACTTGCCCATCCCATGCTGGGGGCACAGCCTGCCCGTGATGGTCACCTAGAATGGAAGCAAAAAACATCAATCAAAGAGGGCATGGTGGTACACACCTTCAGTACTAGCATTAAGGAGGCAGAGGCAGGTGGATTTCTCTGAGTTTGAGGTTAGCCTGTCTATATAGTAAGTTCCAGGCCAGCTATGGCTACATAGTGAGACTTTCCCTCAAAAACAAAAATGAAAAAAACTCATTTGATTAGCCCCTGGAAACACCACTGTCCCAAATGAGAATTAGACCATTCTGAGTCCAAGGGGAAGTTACATATTAAAACGATTCCAGGGGTAGGGGGAGGCACACAGAAAAATCTATGGTTTAAATCACAGGCACAGCAAAGAGAACTGATGCTGCCTGAGTTTAACCAACAACAAACACAAAAGCACCCAAAGGACACCTACATGCTTAACGTCTCCCACGGCGACTTCTGGCAGCTGGCTCAAGAGGTGCTTGTACTTTTTGCAGCTTGGAGACTCTCGCAGGCGCACAGCTCGCTGATAAAGAGAAAGTCGGTGTCCTGTCCTCACATGTGGATCTGCCAGGCCTTCCCTGATGCACCTGATTGCCTAGCAATTAATAAGTCACATGTCAAGATCCCCAACGTCCTGAAGGCAGCAGCTGTCGATTTAGTTTGACAAGAAACCTGGAGACTAATTATTCTATTTCCACAGATGGGTAAACAGTGCCTGAAGAAGCACAAGCTATCTCCTTAGGTCTCACTGCAAGGGTCTAACAATGACCTGCTATCACTCACCTGGCCAGAAGAGGCCCGCCTGGCAGGAGTGGAGACATTCTTGTCTGTTTGATTTTGTTTGCCTCTGCCTCCCTAGTGCTGGGATTAAAGGTGTGTGCCACCACGCCCAGCTAAATGAAGACTCTGTAATGAGACACTTGTGCCCTTCCCTTCCTCTATCAGATTACTGAGACAGTGAGTCCCAAGAAACTAACATTTCCCCATGTCTCATGTTGGTATGAAAGGCTGAGGCCCTGGGGTCAGCCAGAAAAGCTTGTCTCCTGGAACCAGACTGTACACAGCCCTGACACCTTGTCAGATCACCTTGCAGGAGAGGCTGGAGCTGAGACAAGGCTAACCCACCACGGGCAGGGTCACACTGTGCCCAGAACTGTGTAGCTCTGAGGCCTCCTGTCCTTGTGTGCACATTCAGTTCTATCTGAACAAAGCAATGTGTATGCTTTTAACTTAGAAAATTGAGCATCACCATTGTCCCCAAAGTGGGAAAATTTTTTTAAAGTAAACAAAATTGCAGTGAGCTGTGGGGCTGGAAAGGTGGCTGAAGAAAGCCATCGGCTTCATTTCCAGAGGCCACATTTTTTAATTGCCAGCATCTACATAGTGGCACACAACTATCTGTAATTCTAGTTCCAGGAAATCCGATGCCCTCTTCTGGCCTTCTTTGGTATTGCATGCATGCAGTATAGACATAAATCCAGACAAAACACCCATATGCATAGTAACTTCAAGAATCACAAAAGGAAAGTTAACTTCAATAAATTTATTCAGGTTCTGCTGACTTCTTGCATTGAGTGGCAGGGCTCCAGCCATCATTAGGAGAGAATTTGACTTTACAAGTGTCACCCTAGCATGTTGGAGAGAAGTTAAGAACACTTATTGTTCTTGTAGATGACCAGCAAGACTGAGTTCCCAGCACCCACATGAAGGTTTACAGCCATCCTTAACTCCAGTTCCAGGAGATCCAACGCCCTCTTCAGAGCTCCACGGGCACCAGGCGCTCACACCGTGCACATGCATACATGCAGGCAAAACACTCACACAATAAAATAAATCTAAAGAATTTTCAGTGTCATCTTAAAGTGTATTGTCTATTAAATACAATTATACAAGCTGTAAGAGAAACTACGTCGTCAAAACAGTCTCCTCACACACCCAACACCCCGAATCTACCCTCTGCTGACCTTCTGTGTATTTAAATTTTCCCCTTTTTATTAAACATGAAGAAATAGATACGTGTTGGTAAATACTAACTGTCCACATTCACACAGAGACATGATGTAGTCTCTGAGCCCAATATACAGAAGGAGGGGAAAGCTGAAAATTCTATGTAGTGTTACAAAGGGGCCAAGCACCTGCTAGCCTCTGGCACAGCAAGGAAACAGGTTCTTCCACAGGCACAGCAGTGCTGTGGATTCCACATAGTTTGTGCTGAGACAAGAAAGGATACAGATGAATTTAGAATAGAAAAGGGGAGACTCTTTCCATGACATTTTACTTAAGTTATGTTTTCCTTTTTTTTTGGTTTTTCGAGACAGGGTTTCTCTGAGTAGCCCTGGCTGTCCTGGAATTCACTCTGTAGACCAGGCTAGCCTCGAACTCTCGAACTCAGAAATCCGCCTGCCTCTGCCTCCCAAGTGCTGGGATTAAAGGCGTGCGCCACCACCTCCCGGCCAAGTTATGTTTTCCTATGTAGGTTGAGAGCAATGGTATTAAGAGACCTCAAAACAGGGCAACTGAGCAGAATAGGGGATCAACTTTTACTCCTGACTAGAGAAAATTAATAAGAAAAAACTTTAAGGGTTAGACCCCATCAGTGTTCAGCATTTTCTTGGTCATCCTCCTCTCTCCACTCCATTACCATCACCCTTATCCCCTTCAGCACAATCGTTCAGCCTCCCCTCACCCTCCATCTCCCATATCATCATCTTCTCCATCTTCAAATCAGGAGCCAGTTGTACTGCTAGAGATTTGGCCAAGTATCGCCTCTGATGACCTTCTCCTACCTGCAGAGAATGGTCAGGAAACTGGGTGAGGAAAACCCCTGGTTCTTCCGGCTGCCTCTCTCTCTTCAGGCCCACCCTGCATTTGACGTGGGATTTGACGTTCTGTGAGATCCTTTCTGAGTTTCCACCTGATTTCAGTGATGTCTGAAGTCAAACTGACACTCTCACTTAGAGGAAATTCTCTGGAGAGAATTTTGTTTCCAGAGTAAGGATTCTCATCCAGATAAAACCCTGCATCTTCAGATTCTGTCTCTTCTCACCTGCAGATACTGTAACACCTCATCCCCCTCTTCCTCAGGCAGTGCCATGATGGATGCAGATGGTTGACGGAGGGTGTTACCTAACGGTTGGGATTTGGACAATCAGGACTGCCTCCTCTTTAAGAATGGTTGGTGACGTTTGTTCTACTTCCACTCTTGACGTTTCCTCACTGCCTTGTTCATTAAGCCCATTTCATTTGGCTCAGTATGTTCATTGTTTCTTGCTGTCCCTTTCCTCAGGTCTCGAAGGCTCTCCCCATGACTGGAATTGAGCTCTTTTTATTGACTGGCCACCAGTGCCACGACGGTGCTGCTGGGCTGTGAGATGGGGGAGAGCAGAGAGCCATGGAGGGCACTCACTGGATGGAGCTGGCTGCATGGCCTTGGCTCTCTGCCTTGGAGGCAGGACTGACAGCCACCTCCAGCCAGTGAGTGCCCTTCATGGCTGAACCTTGGCTCTCTGCCCTCTGTTGAACCCAAACCTCAAGCCAGGACCCAGAAGGATGAGGTGGGGGTGGGGTCACAGGGCCTCTGTATTTGTTCCTTTCCCAGTGTGGCTACACCAAGTTCAAAAGGTAGAGAATGCTTTTCATCATTCCTCATCTCTACAATCGGCCTACAAGGACAAAGCCTAGCTTGTCAGTGCTGTCGGTGCAGGTTCTGATCCTAACCACCCCATTAATGAGAGGATCTCAACAGTTACCCCTCACAGTGACCGTGACCTAAGGGACGCTCAAGTCAAAGGCTGAAGAGGACTTACTGGAAGCCTTGGCTCCTTGGCTTCTCAGGACACCAGTCGGGAAAGTCAGACACACCTGACCTCATTGACAGAGGGGTTGGGGGTCTTCAGAGCAAGTTACATGGCGATTCTAGATGCAGCCAGGCGCAGAGTTGAGCAGATTCCTTACTCACAGAGAGGAACCTAATGTTCCCATTTCCTAAGGTTCTTCCAAGTTCAGCAGAAATACAAAGACACCATTTCTTGGATCTTACTCTACTCAGAAAGTGAAAACTGACTCATGCTGGCCAGCATGTGGAAATCCAGAGCCTGCTGTCTTACTGGTGGGGATGTAAAAATGGGGGAAACACTGCAAAGACCACTCTGACAGCTTTCTTTTAAGATTTACATATGTATAAGAGTGTTCTGTCTGCGTGTATGTCTGTACATCAGAAGAGAGACTCAGACCCCATTACAGATGGTTGTGAGCCACCATGTGGTGCTGGGCATTGAACTCAGAACCTCAGGAAGAGCAGCCAGTGCTCTTAACTGATGAGCCAGCTCTCTAGCCTTCAGTCTGGCAGCTTTTAAAGAGCCAAGCAGAGCTGACACAGGAGGCAGCAGTATCTTCCCTAGGTACATCCCTGAAGAATTAAAGTTAGGCACCAGAGAAGTACTGCATACCCATATCCACAGCAGCAATATTTCCAACAGCCAAAGGGCAGAGGGAACCTGAGCATCCATTTATAGATGACTGGACAAATAAACGTGGGTCTGTACATGCCACCCCCACATCCATCGTTCATCCATGACAACAAATGAAGTCACAACATACTGGAGTAAGGATGGAACTTTGATGCAAACACCAAGTCAAACAACCTGAGGTTGTTCCCCTGACCTCCACATGCACACTGAGGCACCTGCATAAGCACACTCATTTGTATATGGACATATACACACACACACGAGCGCGCACACACGAACATGCACACATGCACATGCACACGCGTGCGCACACACGTTAAGGACACACACACAGATACACATACAGATACAGATCTACAAACACACAGACACACAGATTTTCAATACAGATATACAAACACACACACAGATACACACAGATTCTCACACCCAGATACATACACACACACAAATACACATAGACACACAGATACACAGATGTTCACACACATACACCCAGATATACACACATAGATACATACACAGATACATATACACACAAATAAACATACAGATACCTACACACATAAAAACGCAAATACAGCCACACACATGAAAAACAGATATACATACACACTCACTGATATAAGATACACACATACATAGACACATACATAGATATTCACATGCATACACAGAGATATACACATATAGATACACATAGATACACATGCACACACAAATAAACACACACACACATAAAAACACACATACAGATAAGCCCAACACAGAAACACACACAAACAGACACACACACACATACACACACACACACACTTAGGAGACAGAAAGGCTAAGTCTCACTCTACTCCCAAGACAGTGAGGCAAGCAGGAAGTCTGAAGCTCACAGAAGGGGAGGGCAGAAATAGGCAATGACTGTAGCAGATTTGGAGTAATAACTAAACGGAGACCACAATGTAAGTAATGCATACCACAGAATCATATCTAAAGTCGCTTAAAGGGTAAACTTTGTACATTTTTTTATCCTAACAGAAAAATAAAAACTGAATGAAGAATGAAAGACAGGCAGGATGGCTCAGAAGGTAAGCCCACTGCAGCCAAGCCTGAAAACTTGAATTTAATCCTGGGATCTAGATGGTAGGGGGAGAGAACCCCCCAAGTTCACCTCTCACCTGCACACGTGCACACACACGTCCATACACATACAAAATATACTTTAAACATTTAAAGAAAAACTTAAAAACAAAACCCAAACCCAAGGAACGAATGGAAGCTCAAGCCGTGAGGAACTGTTGATGGGTCTGAAGGAGTCACGAAGGGTGAGCAGGGCCCTGCAGTGCACACTGTTACTAGGGTGGCCAGGTGGCCCAGTTCCCGGGGGTGTGTCCCTGCAGCCTGTGTCCTACAGACAGACATAAGACCCAGAAGACAGAGGATGTAGGGGCAGGGTAACAGGAGCTGTGTGGATGGCACTGAGCATATTGGGAAAAGGCTAGAAGGAACTAGACCTTTCTTAGCATCCATGAAACTGAGCTCAGCGGTCTGTCTGGGCCTATGACTACAGCGAACGGCTGCAGAACTGTGAACAAGGAGGAGTGAGTAACACCTTTGGTGGTAAATACAGTAAGAGATGAGAGGGAGCAGAGACACATGTGGCTCTCCTTCCTAGGTTGAGTTCTGGGCCAGCAAGCACCCTGCCTTGCTAGTTAAGCTTCAGCATGCAGCAGGAGGAAGAGGCACCACACCCACCTCCAAGCCAGAAAACGGCTTCTGATGGCTTTGCATGGGCACCTGAGGTAACACGGCACTGGTTTAGTAGGAAGCAGTAAAAAATACTACATCATACTTCCACATTCCATGGACAATTTTTTCCAGCTCTCTTTCCCCCTGACTCACTACATGTACCACTGGAAAACCAAAGCCTCTCTGAGACACAGTCCCTTCCATTCAGTTCAAACACAGGGCTGGAATGGAGACAGTCGGGAGGGAACCCACAGGCAGCCACACAAAGAGTCACTGTTACCAGCCTGGCTCAGAGGCAGTGGCCTCAAAGGCCTCACCCTGCCCAGCTGCAGAAGTGACAGAATCTGTCTATTTCAAGTCCCCAAGATCCCTGGAGCCTGCCAGAGAAGGTGGCCTGATCAGAGGTGGGGCAAAATGCCCTGCAGAAGTACAGAGAGACTCTCCAGGCACCTGCAGTAAGAGAGAGAGAGACTGCCTCCCATCGGCCTTTGTAACTTAAAGCACTAAGCAACAAGTATATAAAGCCACTCGCTCCAGCACAGACCATAGGGTCGGGGCTGGGTTGTGGGGAGGGCACTGAGACACAGAGACATACAGAGAGTCAGAAACAGAGAAGAGTATATAGAACCTATAGAGAGCCAAGACACACCTGATCCTCCTGCCCCTTGATTCCTCTTCCTGGAGCCCACTATCAACCCCTTTCCTCTTCCAGTCAGAGCAGACAGGCATCTTCTGCCTGTATTTAATGCTGGTGCTAGAATCACCCCTGATATCTTGGGGTTGGGGATGGGGTTGGAAAAAAAATCAAAGAATGTTAACCAAAGGAAAAATATCTTCTAATTATATTTAGAATTTCTTTTCATTTATTACATTTTTATTTGACTATCACATTTGTTATATATTAATGGTTTCTAAAGGTTTTATAAAAACTAAATATTTAAAGGCTTTGTTTTATCTGGAGTAACTTTTCCATGTATAATATAGAAATACAACACTATTAATAAAAAATCCTACTTTTTATTATTTTCTCAGAACCACAAATTACTTTTTTTAGTGATAGCACTAACACATAAATTAATGGGGAAGGAGAAGGAATGGGGGAAGCGGTCCAATTACATTGTAGTTATAGTAAAATAAATGGCCGGGTATGGTGCACACCTTTAACATCAACGGAGAAGGAGAAGCAGGTGGATCTCTGTGTGCTTGAAGCCAGCCTAGTATATATAGTGAGGTCCAGGACAGCCAGCCAGCCAGCCAGCCAGACAGACAGACAGATGGACAGACAGAGCTACACAGTGAAACTGCACCACCAACAAACAAGTAAGTTAATTAAAGAAAGGTGCTTTCCTAGGCAATGATAATTCGGTGGCAGAGTATCTGTTTAAATACGCGTGAGGCCTTCACTTCCATCCCCAGTGCTGAAGTACTTAGAGCTTGCCATTAAAAATCACACTAAAGCAGCCTGGGTATGCTGCTGAGTACCTCTTCCAGACGCTTCAGGTGCTGGTGCAGGTTAAGAGCCAGGCGATCCCACCAGCGGCCTCTGCTGTCAGGACAATAGATTTTCTGAGACAAAAGATTTTCAAGTTCCTGGACTGCTTCCTATGGCAACAACAAAAAGAAAGGCTGTTAGATGCTGGAAACATCGGTTCCAATTATAGTTAGACGTCTACAGGGTTGCTGAGGTCCATCTGCAATGAAGGCCAACGACCAGCCCTGACAGCGGTTTGAGATGTTCTCCTGCATGACCACAGCTGTCTGAGCATGTACTTGACTCCAGGGTCCTGCCTAGTGATGCTGAGCCCTCAGAGTCTGTGAGCAGGTGCTGGTGCTCTCCAAGTCACCTCTGGCAGCCCAGGGCCACCCAGGGTCCTGGCTATGTACAGGCAGCTAAGCAGTAGCTGGTGCTGGCACACCCTGACACTCTAGGAAGCTAGCAGGCTCTAGAACCTCTGAGATTTGAGGCATTTCAGGAAAGACAGATGGAAAGGGACACGGGAAGGGAGAGAAGTCCTTCAGTCTGGAATCTGGCTATGAGTCAGAAACATCAACACAACAGATAAAGCAAAAATTTTCCAGAGACTGCTCCTGTCTTCCCAGAGTATATAAAAACAACGAAACCATGTTCATGTGGCCTCCTTCACCCTGTCCCAGCAGTGTACCCAACAAAGCCACCTAACAGTTTCAAAGGGAATTTTTTTTTTAAGACAAGCGAATCACCTTGAATTAACTTACTTAATTTTCAACTTTGCTTTACCTTTAAGTCTTGTCAACTACAATATATTCTTTGTGAAATGGAGCTTTAAAAAGCTTCAGAATGACAGATGTGACATCTTGTCCATGGGTCTTCCTGGGATTCAAGAGAGCCAAGTCAAAGACCCAGCTTGTCATTTCCTCTTTGTAAAACAGCAATGAGTAATATAGAAATACCAGACACAGTAAAAGGGAACTCTGTTATTTGTGACTATAAATTATTGCTAGACAATACACAATAGATGACAAAGGGGTGCAAGCTTTTTACCCACAAGATCTAGGGTAACTGCTAAGCCTTACAGCAAGCTCCAAGACCCTGGTAAGCTGAATGGGCTCCTCCCAGGCTCTGTTCATGACCCGAACTTCCCAGTATGCAGACTTATCAAGTCACAAGTGAACAAAACAAGGGCTGGCCACGGCTAGCTCCTCTATACCAAACCAGGACAACAGGGTGCCCATATTAAATATGCTTTCATCAGATTATGTGTGCTGACACAAGAGTGAGAAGACCGAGAGCCCGAGAGGTTTCCACCCCTGTGTGCCTCACAGTGCTCTCAGTGAGGGGTGGGGGAGGGGGCTCTGACCTTGTACATGTGAAGCCTCTCTAGTACTTCAACAGCCCGAGAGGAAATCCTTGTGTAAATCCATCCGACAGTAAAGCAGCGCAGAAAGAGTGGCAAAGCCTCGTGGTATCTGAAAAGGACAACGAATGCCAGTGGTTTAGTAACTGGGCTCATACGAATTGTAACCATTGACAAAACGTGGAATTTCTATCTTTAAAATTATATATTTCAATACTTTGAGTTGTGCACTATGAAATTAGATCATCACAGCCACGCCCCTGCCCCAGGACGCATGGAGAGGAGAGATGAGAATATATATTAAGATTTAAAATGGAGGTCAGCATTTAAACCTCATCCACAAACTCAGACAAGTCTTCAAATTTCCTAAGACCTGCAGCAAAAGGTTATCTTCTTCAAACATTATTTTA
This sequence comes from Grammomys surdaster, assembly GCF_004785775.1. Lineage (NCBI taxonomy): Eukaryota > Metazoa > Chordata > Mammalia > Rodentia > Muridae > Grammomys > Grammomys surdaster. The sequence goes on along the minus strand of NW_021604712.1, from coordinate 10,913,698 downwards.
AAATACATTCTACTATTGACCTCTCTGTACATGTTGTCACAATGAGGTAAAATTAAGTTCATTTGTAACTGACATATAAACACACGGAAACTGCATGATATTCCAATACATGCCAACACTGTAACCAAGGTGCACATTAGACATTATTCACTTCTGGTTTGGGGCAGAGTCTCTCGATTACAATTTCTGTGATAAAACACTGTGACCAAAAGCAACTTGGGGAAGAAAGCTTTTGTTTGGTTTACATTTCCACATCATTGTTGATTACTGAAAAAACGTCAAGACAGGAACTCAAGCAGGGCAGGAACCCGGAGACAGGAGCTGATGCAGGGGCCAGGGAGGGGTGTTGCTTACTGGCTTGCTAAGCCAGCTTTCTTAAAGATCCCAGGACCACAAGTTCAGGGATGGCCCCACCCCCAGTGGGCTGGGCCTCCCCCATCATCACTAATTAAGAAAATGTCCTACAAGCTTGCTAAGAGCCTGATCTCATGGAGGTGTTTTCTCAATTGAGATTCCCTCTTCTCAGATGACCACAGTTGTGTCAAGTTGACATAAAACTAGCCAGTGGAGGAAGGTTGTGTATGTTTGTGTTCAAGTGTGTGCAGATGCACGTGGGCAAGGAGGCCAGAAGCTGACAATGCCTGCCTTCCTCAGCCCTTCACACCTTGCTTTTTGGGTTTGCTTTTAATATTTTTAATTTATTGAATATTTCATACATATATACAATGTATCTTCTTTCCTCGTAGTCTCCCCCACAATTACCTTCTTCTACCCCTCCAACTTCCTCTGAGCTCTGAGCTCAAGCTATGGATCCTACCACTGTCACAATGCCACAAACAACAACAACAACAACAACAACAACAAACACACACAAACACTCACCTCAGGGAAGGGTGGCTTTTCAATTGGTCCCAGTCTCTTTTTGCACTCTGAGAAAGCTCCTTAGCTTCTTCCCAGTTCCCACTGGCCATGGCAGCTGAGATGTCACTCAGCATGTGCGCGGCTGCTGCATATCTAAAGAGAATGCCAACCAGGTCTTAAGTGGAGGAACATGTCCATAACAACTACTACATCCCGGCCACTGGGCTTATCTAAAGAGAAAAGTGTGTCTATGTAGGGTATGGTGGTGCTTGCCTCCAATCCAAGCACTGAGAAGCAGAAACAGAAAGAAGCAGGTGGATCTCTGGGTTCTAATTCTACAAAGTGATTTCCAGGTTAGCTAAGGCTACCCAACAAGATCCTGTCTCAAAAATTAAAAACAAAACCAAAACACAAAGAGTGAGGTGTATTTAAGTTGCATCCTAGCAAAAACATAATATAGTTCTCCCCTCTGCTCAATGGCTGTGAACTGATTCAGCCTGCCCTACTAGGAAAACAGAAACACTTACACCGTAAGATTACAAAGCTTGCCCCATTACATAAATTCCATAGTGATGGAATCAGTGCTCCTGGGCCCTGGCACTCACCCACTCAACAAATTGAGAGTCACTAAGCAAACGTGTGACTGAATTCAGAAGTATAGCAAGACAAGACGACAGTTTGACACAGTAAGCAATGTAGTCAGAGGTGTCACAGAGATACTGCCCAACTCCACAGAATGACAGGGTATTTCCAAATTGGGAACGCTTCAGTGAGAAAGCAATGATGAAGCTTTATTAACTATTTAGTGGAAGAAATATGATGTTTCATTACTTCGTTAGATATGAAAATCAAAGATGTGTGACTAACAGACTCTGAAACACTGAGAGCATATTCCTTATATTTTGGAGAAGAACAGCATGCAACACCAATAAACACAAACACGAATATTAACAAGAAAACACCTTGCATCCAGATGTCAAGTTCGCTCACAAACCCACAGACCCCAATTATTTAGGATAGTCTACTAGATTCCAAGGTCAATAAAAAAAACAGAAAAGCATGGCCAGGTGCTGTAGTCCAGTGATAGGTATCGCACGGGCCTGCCCTGCGTCAATCCCAGCATGCCTCACTTCTGTTAGCTCACAGCAAAACAAAAGATTCAGAACTTCAAGGTCATCCTCCAGTACATAATGAGCTCAAGGGTAGCCTATGCTACAAGAGACCTTTCTCAAAAAAAGAAAAAAAAAAAGAAGAAGTGGGGGGTGGAGAGAAGGAAGAGGAGGAAGAGGAGGAAAGGAGGAAGAAGAAGAGAAGGAGGAGGAGGAGAAAGAGGAAGAAGAGGAGGAAGAGGTGGTGGTGGTGGTGGTGTCTGGATGTTGGGGTGTCTGGTAGTATACCATCCCCTCAAACCATCACCAGGGCAGGAGCAGCCCCTTCACATTCAGCATCACAGCTGATGCAACTCCCACCTGAACCAAGCCCACCACACTTTACTTTGAGACCAACAAGCGTCTATGCAAGCTAGCCGAGCTCGGCCTCCGCCCACCATCTGTCGAGTCCTTTTTATACTCCCTCCAGACATCAGGTGTCTTCCAAGGGTCCTGCCTTAGCACGTGTCTTGCCTTAGCATGTGTATCTGTCTCAGCTGACATCACTCTGCCAACCAGCCCAAGTATGGAAGAAACCATGTGGCACAGCACCAGAAGTTTCTTGGTGTGTTTCTCTCTATGGAGTCCCGACAAATGGAGCTTAGCTATACAACGTAAGGCGGATCCATACATGTGTGTCGTTATCAAAGACACGCCTTCGTTATGTGTCCATCCTTTCACCTGTGTCTGTTTCAGTGAAACAGTCCTTCATGGGTCTGCCTTAGCCTTTCACCTGTGTCCACTTCAGGAAATGTTCCTTCACGTGTTTGCCCCAGCAAAACACCATCCAACACAACTGCCTCTCCAAAGAGCCCTTGAGTTTCCACTTCACTTATCTGCCCCCTTACATCTAATAACAATCAAGTCATTTCTGCTACCAAACTATTTCTGATGTACTCACCTGTCTCCACTACTACCACCCAGTCCAGATGTCGCCATTCTCCTCACCCAGACCACCACCAAAGTCAAGTTGGCCTTCCTTTGGCTCTCCTGCCCCGTGACTTGAGCTCCACAGGCTGCTCTGGTTACAAACATGGAACACCCCTTCAGCTGCTTCCCAACACTAGGAGAGGAGACCCAGGCTGGCCCCATCTGACTGAGGTCAGGCAATCCTCCAGTCCTTGCAGCCTGTCCCTACACTGCTGCTCCCCAGAGCCGGAGCCAGAGGCTGTTTCTCTAACACAGCCAAGTCCTCCCTGCCTCTGCTTACCCTATGGCTGAAGGCGTGCACACCCTGTCCACACACGGCTGCCTCCCCTGACACTGCCTAGAAAGGAGAAGTTCTGCAGCCTCAAAGGTTACATCACTGTTTAAGAAGCTTTACTACTTTTCATTTATGTATATTAGAGTTTTACTGCATTAAAATAAAATTAAAACAGAGTCTTACTGCAGTGAGTGCACTGCCTGTCTACCTGGTGCCCGTCCACAGAAGCCAGGAGAGGGTGAAAGCTTAGAACCCTGGAGCTGGAGTTACAGAGGTTGTGAACAGCCATGTCAATGCTAGGACCGCAGAGGGCCGAACCAGGTACTCTGCAAGAGCAGGGAGTGGTCGGAGGTGCTGAGGCAGTGCTATCAACCTATCACATGACTTTTTACGGTTTCCTGCTTCTTATCTCCACAGTGAGTGGTAACCCCAGGTAGGCAGCAACCTCACCTCCTTCACGGCTGCAACTCTAGCCACTATCTAGAGCACAGGAACCTCTGGGTACTCAACACGGCTTTACTGGTCAATCTCAAGAGCAGAAGAGGGCAAAGGGCTATCAGGTCATGCATCATGTTATGGATTTGTGTAATACGGCACTTCCAGGAGTCAACTAAACCCAATTTCATTCATAACCAAGAGGTTATTTACTTCATTGTAGCGTAGGTTCTTTGTAGAACAAATCTGAGTCCACTCACTTATTCACTTGCCACCTGTGGTCTTGCCAACCATGAAACTAAAAGGTAACCCCTTTAATACAAGGTAGCGATGACATCTGTAGTACTCGCTAGCATGTCGGAGGCCCACCACAGAGGTCAGGTTCTAAGCACTTCCCATGTGCTCACACACATCTGTAAGAGTAAACCATTGCTTTCTCTGGCTGCAGACGAGGCCAACTGTGAAGAGAAGCTTCAGTCCTGGGTACACTGAGGCTGGAAGGTGGTTTCAGGGGACATGGGTGCACAAAAGAGAAACGCATAAAGCCACAAGAATAAAACTCACAAAAGAGACCGGGAAACAGGGTACGTCCTCAGGACAGAACATCTGGCTAGAGGCTCAGGCCAAATGAACACAAGCAAGGCAGCTTCCTGACAGCTGAGGCATCGCTGACTCAGCAGGTTCAGTGACCATGAGTGTCCTAAACTGAATGCGCCCTAAAGCAAAGGTCTGAGTCAATATTGATTAAATGTGACGTACAGATCTTACATCGATAATCAAACTAATGTTTTGGGAAATTCATTTTTTTCCTTCTAAAAGTTGCTTTCTCTTCTTTTTAAGGAAATGCATCCACGTGGTTGTGCACACCCACATACAACACTCAGGTCAAAGAGCAGAGGGCAAGAGGGTTGTGACTGCTGAGCCAGACAAGAGTCCTAGACAAGAAAAATCCTACCTCAAAACAAACAAAAAGCATAAACAAATAAATAAACAGGTATTTCTCTTTAGCTTTAAGACCTACACTTTTTTTTTTTCCAATCAAAGCCTCTTTCTGCTAATCAAACCAACATTCACAAAACCCATGAAGTACTGTGTAGACTCAGGAGTTCTAACTACAGTGTACACACACGCTCTCATCAGCCAGGGCTGAATGCTGTGACTGGGAAACATGCTCTTCTGCCTTATTTGTCCCAGCAACAAATGCGCAAGGCAGGGTTGTCAAACATCTGTGTTACAAAAGTGTTTCCTGCCACAGCTACTCAGGAATTATCACCTAATGAAAATCTTTTGTGGCTTTAACTCAGAACTCCCTGACTGACAGCCTTCGGCTAAGTGCATGTGAGCATTCTCCAGGTAGGTGCAGACTGCATGTGAGGAAGGCAGTGATAAATCCACAGATGTAAAGATGACTGTGGCATGAACTCCACATTTCCACATTGGCAGGCAAGAGAAAAATAATAGGACCTTTTCTGAAATTTTAAAATGTGCACAGGTATTGCAGAGACTTAGCGTGGCCCCACCTGATGAGGTCCTCTCTGTCCCTGAAGATCTGGGTCTTCCGGCTGACGGTGTACTGAGGAAACTCCACTCGGCCCAGGTTGACCAACAGCACAGTAGACAGCTGACCTTGACCTCCACAAGCAGCTTCTTCGTCTTCCATGGAATCAGTCAACGAGAACAGAAGCAAGATTCGGGAAAACACAGCCCTAGGGCCTTTACAGACCCGAAGGGACCGGCCAGCCAGGTCTTTAGCTCTAAAATATGTACAGCACAGAGTCACCTCTCTAGCCTTTAAGCATTGGATATGATATTTTACAAATTATACTCAGTTAAAATGAAGAGAAATATCAGTCATTGTTCTAAACATGCAGCATTTAGCACTCTCTGCTGTGACAATGGAGTGTTACCTAGCCTTAGAGCTCAGAGACTTACTTAGGGACATGGAAAAATAAATTTTTACCTCCAATGGTTTCATGCATAGTTTTACTCAGTAGGTGCTTTCTCCCCCAGCCACAGATTATGTAGAGTTTACCATGGCCATGAACAATCAAAACACCAGAAAAAATTCATAAAAGACCTTATTGCCTCTGATATTAGCAATTCTCATTTATTGATCTGAATGGCCATCTAAAGACCAGGAACCCCTGGTACTGGTCCTCAGCACCACAAATAACACAGACCCCTTCCTTTGAGGTACTCACCTTCTCATGGTGTCCATTACTGTAATACTGAAAACTACTCAGAGAATTCTAAGACCTCAAGCTGACCAAGTGGCCTCTACAACAGGCCTTCTTTAAAAAAAAAAAAAAGGACATTTGTGTGTGTACGGACATGCCACATATGTGTAAAGGTCACAGAACACCTGTCAAAAGTTGGTTCTTGCTGGGCAGTGGTGGTGCACGCCTTTAATCCCAGCACTTGGGAGGCAGAGGCAGGTGGATTTCTGAGTTCAAGGCCAGCCTGGTCTACAGAGTGAGTTCCAGGACAGCCAGGGCTACGATGTTTCCATTTCATTTTAAAATCTTAACTAGCGTATAAAAAATAAACTATTAATTTTCTACGAGGGCTATGGTGGTGCACTCCTTTAGTCCCAGCACTTGGGAGACAGAGCCAGACATGTTTCTGAGTTCAAGGCCAGCCTGGTCTACAGAGTGAGTTCCAGGACAGCCAGGGCTACACAGAGAAACCCTGTCTCGAAAAACCAAAAAAAAAAACCTAAAAAAAAAAAAAAAAGATGGTTCTCTACTTCTACCATGTGAGTCCTAGGAATCAAAGTTAGATTCTTGGAGATAAGCTCTTTTACGTAACAAAGATTTGCTACTTCTCTAGGTAAATACACTTTTTTTTCCTGGTACTAGGGGCTGAACCTGGTTGGGGTCTTGAACACACTAGACAAGTGCTTGACCACTGGGCTATAACCCATCCTTCAGACATATAGTCTGAAGTAAACTTCTTACATACATGAGTTGTTAAAATGGAGTCATTTATAATATACAAAATGTTCAAGTATCTCGTTTTATCCTCCACTGCTCTGGAATAATGAGCCCCATGCTAATGTGGATATACTTTGAGATTTTATAGATTTCATGGTAAAAGAACTCCACAGGTTTTTGTGGTTTTTCCTAAAGTGGTTTCTAAAGATCAAAAAAACCACCGAGTGCTGGGTAAAACTTTTAAAAAATGATGCATAATAAGCCTGGCTTACAACATTCCAATAAAAAGTTTACTAAATTAAAAATATGACTGACAGCTTGTCCTAAAGTCCCTAAGTACAGGAGGTACAGCTGTTGGAGTGTCCTCTCCTATGGCACATCTTGGATAATAAATTATGCACGTGTACCAAAGGCTTTTACTTTATCGGCTATGTTGAGGTCTACCTGGCCTCCTCGACCCATGAGCACAGCTGTAGCCATTTTGCTCCATGCCTGCCAGCTATTTCATATTGTTGCCCTAACATGCCTGCCAGTCACTGACACAGAAAAACGACTCAGAGCAAGGTCATGCTGATCACATATCCTGTTATGTTTGTATGAGGTGTGTTAATCTATAGAAATTTCACAAACCTTCACACAGGACCCATCAAATTTAAGGTCAGTATGAACTGTTATGTCTAAATGGTTTGAATCAGAGCCGACCACTGGGGAGCACTTCCTGCACCTGAATATGAGCTCACTGAGGTTTTTGTGTTGTTTTCCTTTACAAGCTGAAAGAGAAAGATCTTTATCATTGCAGCCTCAGATAATTCTGAGCTATGTCCCTGATGGTTCAATAAACGATCCTTGTATGACTTAGATTGGTGTTGGTGTTTGTGTGGTTTGTGGGGCGACTCATGGACCCCAACAGCGTACTGATTTTTTTCTAGCTTCTAGAAACTAGCCCAGTCTTACACAAGAATTTTGGAGAAAGCACCATTAAAGCACTGAGGACAGGAGAGTGAAGGCTTTCCATTGTCAATCCCAATACAACTGCCACAATCAGCCACAGTCTAAAAGTTACATAGTCTAGACTATCGGGTTAAGTGTGCTTATCGATACAGCAAACGTTTTCACTGATACAACGAACACAGACCTTTTTAAAATCACCGCTCTGACTCCAGGCTGAGTCTTGCCCCAAGTGCAGACTGAGCGCTGTCTGGCCAGCTTGAGAAAGGCATCTACCAGCTGCTGCTTCTGCCCACCAGGACTCACCAAGTGGAAGGTTTTGGCCAGGGCTTTCAGCTCAGGAGCAGAAAGGAGTTCAAGTACATCAGAGAGTTCTTGCAACTCAGATTCTGCAATAGTTTACGACAACCAAAAGTAAGTTAAAGGCAGTTTCATACAATTTACGATTGTCTAACATTATTTACTTGGGGTAGGAAGAGAATTAGCTAGATGCAAATGAAATGAAATTTTACTATAGAAACTGTGATAAGTTTTCCAAATCAAAGCAGAGTTTGTTAAGCGTCCACCAAACTCTTTCCATTAAAGACTTTAATCCCAGCACTCAGGAGGAAGAGGCAGGTGGACCTCTGGTTTAGAGTGAGTTCCAGGACAGGGAGGGCTACACAAAGAAACCTTGTCTCAATAAAAACAAAACAAAACAAAACAAAAAAAACCAAAACAAACCCTACTACAGACAACAAACTCTGAACAAAGTTTGCTGGGATACATCTTCCTCATCTGTAGCCATGTAAGGGGTCTCTCCAAACTAGCTCACAGAGTGAAGTGGCCCTCAGTTATCCTCCACTCCACCCTCTGCCTATCATATGATGCAGGCTGGCAAGCCTTACATGGGCTCAGTCCTCCAGCATCCTGCTATGGTGTACCCCAGATAACACACCAGGGTGAGTGCGTTCTTGTTGCAGGACCTAAAGCAGACGCAGCCATGTGTCACCATTGTAAGCCAGGTCCTTGACCAGAGGGAACTCATCTACCACAGTACTGATGCCAGGCAAAAAAGACAAACAGCTCAGCACTGGAGAGATGGCTCAGCAGTGAAGAGCACTTCCGTTCTCCCAGAGGACCCAGAATCAGTCAGCACACCCAGCAGCACAGTCACTTAATGCCAGCTGCCAGTGACCTGATGCCTCTGGCCTGCTGGGGCACCTGTACTGTCAAGCACATAGTCACATGAAGACAAACACAGCGACACATGAGTAAAAATAAACCTTTCTCTTTTTTTGTTAAAGAAAAACAAAATTGTCTGAGGCCAACAAATCCTGACAGAGAGGGTGGTTGCTTTATACAGGAGTCACACAGATGTCTTCTGAGGATGGAATCAAATGTAAGGTGATTAAACGGTGGGCCCTGTCCTGTGCAGAAAAGAAATTAAGTCCAAGGTCCTGCAACAAGAACGCATTCACCATGACAAAGACCACAGAGGACTGCGGTATGGCTGCAAGAGGCAGAGGGACAGCCATGAAGCATCATGGTGAACCATCGGAGCTCTGGCTTTGTTCAGGTTTAGAGGTAAGTCCCCAGCAGCAGTCAAAGGGAGTGCCCTCTGTCATACATGTTTATCTATGTGCACAGCATCTTCCAAGTCAGGAGCAAGCAAAGATCAGCTTCCACCGAGGAAAGAAAAGTACTGTAGTCCACTCAAGCCAAGACCTTACCATCACCCCAACATCTTTACCTTCTGTTCCCACTATAAACTCTTCCCACTGATGCCAAAGTGTCCTTGACTTGACCTTGGGTGCCCATCCCTCATTCTCCCTCTCCCCATTTGCATCTCATACTGTACAGGATAACCCAGGGTATCACAAGAGAAGGCGGGTTCTCTAGTGTTCACACATCTCTGATTAAACTCTAATTAAATTCTATGGGCAGTCCACACGCAGTGGTGGCATGTGTGGGCATGGTGGGGACAGATGTTTGTTAGAGGAACACGGGCGTCATTCCAGCTGGCTTTGCTTTGTCAGAGATGAGGAGTTTGAGTAAGATGAATCAAGTGCTCGCTGGAAGGCGAAAGCTCAAGAGGAATGTCCTTTTCTATGGCACATCCCATCCCCAGGCGACAGAACTTGGACCAGGAAAGCAATGGCAGTCCATCCTTCACGGCCCTCTCAGCTATCACCCAAGCACCTGAGAGCCTTAAATCACATGATAACCCACTGTCCTAAGTTAACAGTGTCTAGATCTGTTTTTAAAGTAGTAGTTATTTAGCAGATACTAACCAGGAGGTGCCACACCAACATTCCCATAGTCCACTAAAAGTGAATCTTTCATGGAGCCCTGCTGTCCTGAAACTCACTCCATAAACCAGGCTTGGCCTCGAACTCAAGAGATCCACCAGCCTCTGCCTTTTGAGTGCTGGGATTAAAGGCATCCTCCTCCTTAAATCCCATTTCCCTCTCAGGTTCTCCCTCTAACCATACCTGTCTGTAGAAAGCCCGAGTCCTTCAATTCTTCAACCACAGGGCTTAAGTCCACGGCAATCTCTTCATACTCCAGTTTAGTCATTTTAATCCAGGTTAATTTACGTTGGAAGAGCCTCACATACAACTTCTGACCACTAGCTGCAACAAAGTTAAGAAAAACAGCAAAAAACAAAAGAAAGAAAAAAAATTAACTTTCTTCTAAAAAACATACAGATTCATTCCATTTACCTTTAGATATGAGGTAAATATGTATTACTAGAAATAGACACATATGCACATTAGCCAGCCAGCCGGTGGCACAGGCCTTTAAACCCAGCACTTGGAGGCAGAGGCAGAGGGAGCTCTGAGTTTGAGGCCAGGAGGCCAGCCTGGTCTACAGAGTGAGTTCCAGGTCAGCCAGGGCTACACAGAGAAACCCTGTCTAAACAAATAAAAAAGGGGGAAAAAAAAGCTTCTGCCATCATAACTGAAGCACTGCTTGCACAGCTGACTTGTTTATAATGAGCCTATCCTTGACACTGAGCCAGCCCACAATACTCCCACAGGGACTCCTTGTTGTCATTAGACTTCTGCCCATTGCAATGCACACAAATCAGATAAGAAAACCCCAAAAGCAAACAGGCTGAGGATACCTGACAACTGGTAAAACTTAGTTATAATCCCCTTCTCCTGGTCATCAAAGAGCTTCATGTCCTCTTCGTTCTCAAGGATGGCTTGCAGCACCAGCAGGAAGCTCCTCAGGTAGTAAGGGTGACTCAGTGGGGGTTCAGCTGTCTCACTGGGAACATCACACCTGGACCCCTGCTCCAGAGGGCTACAAGCCCTTTGTCTCTTTAAGGCACTGCCAGCTTCCCTAAGCTCTTGGTTGTTACTCCATGGAGACATGTTGTCCTTGGTGGCTGGACCGTTTGATCCCGCCTCTCCTGACACCAGGGTTTTGTCCCCAGCATCAACAGTCATTTGTACTTCTTCCTGACTGTATGCCTCAAGCTGCTCAGCGACCCCTACCCTTACTGTTCTGGCACCTTCTTGCTTTCCAAGAGTGTCTCCTGAAGAGGATTTCGTGTTATTGGCGAGAGTTACATCTGAGGACAGTAATAAGGGGGCATGCTCTGAGGATGCAGAGGTGAGGGCTGGCTCCCCACAGGAAGCTTTCTGCCTTTTATCCCCCATTATTTCACTGCTCTTTACCTTCTGTTCTGAAGCATTCTCTTCCTTTAGAGATGCACATGAATAAATGTTTTCCTTCTGGGAACTGTATGAAATCTCATCTTTGTCTTCCATCTCTGGACACTTATCAACCAGGCTGGTGTCGTGTGTGGATGGAGAAGTCTGTGGGCAATGACTGGCTAGTCCCTCATTTTTGGCGAGTGATCTTTTAGCTTTTACATATCTCCTGGACAGTTTCGACGACAGACTTCCCAAAGGCATAATTTCCACACTCTGATTTGGAAGCTCATTTTGATTTTTGCACACCAAGGCATCTTTAAAGTAGGGACTGGTCTGCTGTTGTATGTCCAGTTTTGAACCACACTGGACAGGGATTAAACTTCTCTTTGGTGGTGATAACTTCTGAGGTGTTATTTCTTCTAAAGGAATACTGGATACATCTGATCTAGGCACAGTTGGATTCATTAAACCAGCCTGAGCAGGCTCAACTTGAACGACTTCACCACTGTTAGAACAAGACTCATCAAGGTGCCGGATTAGGTCATACCTGGGCACCATTTTATGACAAATTGAACATGCAAGTTTAGCAGGTGGTGCACTGTTAAAATACGAAATAATCGAATGAGATTGGCTTTTTGTAGTTTTGCTGGTAGATAAGCTTCTACGGCGTCTTTTTTGATCAGGTGATTTCCTTTGTGACGTCATGACTATTAGAAAAAGTGGGCAAAAAATTCGGGTAATCTCAGGTGAAGGTCCGAAATGTTTTATTTTCATTCACTTGGCTTCAATTAATAAAAAGGGCCCTGCTACCTCCTCATCAGTTAATACAGCGGCCACCCCAGGTGAAGGACCCTAAAACTTTACTTTTACTCTCGGCGTGAACTAATACAAAGTGAAATAACATTTGACGTCGTTATTCGTTCAACTTCTTCCTACAAAATAAAATACATGAGTTAAAAATATTTGTATGCATTAACGGGGTCGGGCGACAACTGAAACGTGGAATGGCAACTTCTGGAATGAGAACCCTGAACTGGATACAGATCGGGGCGGTTCTGCAGCTCCGCGCAGACTCTGTGTCCCTCGCTTCGGAGGAACCAAGCTGCACTTACTTTTAAGACCTTTCTAAGAACCGTTCGTCTTAGAAAGAGGACGCAGACTCGTTCAGACTCTCCTGAACTCACTGCAGCGGAACCGGCTCAGTCGCTCGCAAAGGGCATGAGGTGGGCAGCCGCTCTGCGCAGCCCCGACCAGCCGATCCCAGCGTCTCTGCTCCAAGGCTCAGCTAGTGGAGGCCAGAGTGATGGAGCCGAGGGCGGACCAATGGAGAACTGGGGGTGTGGACTGTGCAATGCTCCCCTACGCTTGCTAGATAAAGTTCTTCCCCCTTTCCCCTCTGTGCGCGCATACGCGTGAGTGTAATAGCAAAGTGGTGAAAGCAACATGGTTGGACTATACTATGTCAAGTGCTTTACAAGTCATACACGAGGGTAACACAACATTTACCGCTGCTGTGGAAGTTCCTTTTTTTGTTTTGTTTCTGAGACAAGGTTTCTCTGCAAACCAGGATCGCCTCTTAAGGCACAGAGATCATCCCGCCTCTGCCTCCAGAGTGCTGGGATTAAAGCCACACATCACCTCACCCAGCGTCCTAACACAACTAAAAATCAATGGAAAGAGATATGGCTATGATATGCTAATCATAATAAACATACTATTATTAATTTGACTTGACAAGGAAGAAGGACCAGAGAAAGTTAGAGAAACAAAGAGAAAGTGAGTAACCAAATAAAATCAGGTCAATAATGAAATTAAATGGTCACTGATTCATATACTTTAAAGGTAAAACTAGTCAGATTAGACTTAAAATGTAGTTCTTAACTATGTGCACATACAAGAGCCTGATATAAAAAACTTAAATTTTCCACAAAAAATACAAACTCTTAAGACTATGTAGTAGTCAAATCACGGCTAAAAACTAACACCTTAAAGTGTAGGGAGACAGGAGGATTACTCGAAAGTATTTATTCAGAGGAAAAAGATAAATCCTCTTTTGAATAAAACTTAGGAAAGTTTCTGGGTGTGGTGACACACACCTTTAATGCCAGCACCCGGGAGGCAGGAGCAGGTGAATCTGAGTTGGAGGCCAGCCCAGTCTATACAGGCTTCCTGTGGCTGCATAGTGTGACTCTGTCTCAACAAAACAAAACAAAACCTTGGGGAAATGTCTTAATGTTCTATTAGTGGTGCCATACTCAGAAAATGTCCCTTAAACTCATGTGTTGAAATGTAATGGCCAGCAGAGAAACGGCTCAGCAGTTTCTGATGGCCTGAATTTGAGCTCCAGGATCCATATGGTAGGAGAGAACCAACTCCTACAAGTTGTCCTCCTACTTGCAGACCTGTGCTGAAGCATGAGGACAGAGCCCTTCAGAGAATGGATACAATTAGCACCATTGTAATAAGGGATGGAGATAGGAACGAGAGATGGCTCAGAGGTTAAGAGTACCTGCTGCTCTGGCAGAAAGCCTGGGTTCAGCCTAAGCAGCTAGCTCAGTTGGCTCACAACTACCTGCAACTCTAGGTCCAGGGGGCTGGTGCACATGCAGGCATACACACACACACACACACACACACACACTCTAGGTCCAGGGGGCTGGTGCACATGCAGGCATACACACACACACACACACACACACACACACACACACACACACACACACACACATTAAAGCTGGGGCAGAGTCCTGCCCTTCTTCCTAACCAAACAAGAATGAAGCAACAAAATGTCATTTGTTCCTGATATCCCCCTCACCAGACACCACATTTTCTGAGCTGTTAACTATAAATTATCCAAACTTAGTTCATTGTAGCAACACAATGAACTCAGAGACTCAGAGAACTAGTGTTTAATCTCCTACACAACCTTGTTCTATCTGCTTACAGCCATTTTCAGCATTAATAACTCTACACAGGATCTTCACCCTTGTGTTTGGCCTCTGCCCATAAACAAGAGCCTTTCTAGTTGTTCTTAGTTTTAGTCTTGTTTTCTACCCATTTGGAATAAGGCTGGTTATTTTCCCATCAAGTCATGACGTTATCCATCAAAGGCATTTTCATAATGGGTTTAGTTCCACTAAACACATTTAGTGTGGAGTGGTCTGAGGAATGAACACTTGGTGGTCACAGGGGACTCTGAAGACTATCAGTCTGCATTCAAAGCTATATTGAGCCTGTTGCCTCTGGATTCCCTTCCAGACCTTATTTGTCTGCTCCATATCTTACTATGAAATGCAGTGTCTCCCTTTGTTCAGGTATTAAGACTTTCCAAAGGTTGAAATATGGGTATATTTGTTTATTTCATGAAGTTCTTCTATCTCTACCTCCCTCCCATCTCTTTTTCCACCCTTATCCCTTCCAACTCCCTAACACTAGGTAGAAGAGAAAGAATGTTAGAGGGGAAAGGAGACTTAGATCTCTATAGGCTACTTTCCGATGCTTAGGACCATTGGATTCCTTGGGGCAAGCCCATCCTTCATCATCAGAATATCCAGCAATCCAGCAAACCAGCAATAGCAAACAGCAGCAGCAAGGGGAGCAGCTGCCACAGGCCCTCTCAGGGCTCTGGCATTTAGACCCTCTCCAGAGTCCCCAGAAGCAAACTATCTGCAACTGGTAAAAATCACCCCTCCGCGACCCCCGGGACAAGACAATACTTCACAGCTGTTCAAACTGAAGCAGCCCCATATCCCACACCTAGGATTAAAACAAAAATAAATTCATATTAACAAAACAGAGTTTTTGAAAGTGCTGTTTCATGAAACACGACATAATAGCAGAAGAAAATCAAGAATTCAAAGGACCACACACATTGTGATGATGAGCAAAGCAGCTGGCTCTGGGTGCTTCTCATAGAAAAACGGTGACAAAGTGGAATCAGCTCACTTAACACTACTGCAGGAAGAAGGTGGGGAGGCTCAGACCTGTTTCACACCCACAGAAACCCAGACGGGCTATTATTTGGCTGTTCTTTTAGGGTCTAGTGCAATCCAAACCGGTGTCTAACTCACTATGGAGCTAAGTCCTGAATTTCTGATCCTCCAGCCTCCACCTTCTGAGTGGCTGGATTATGGGTATGTGCCATCCCTGGTCCCAGAGAGGCATTCCAATTAAGTTTGCCACAGCACTATAAAGCCTCAAGTAGTTCGCATCAAGCAAATATGGATTAATTATTTTGTCAACTTAACACAAGGCAGGATCAACTGGAAAAAAAAGAACCTCAATTAAGAAAATACCTCTAAAGACTCCCATAGGAAGTCTGTGAGACATTTCCTGGGCTAATGATTGACAAAGGGAGAACCTGGCCCACTATGGGTGACACCACCCCTTAGGAAGTAGTACTGCTTTGTATATGTAAGATGGGAAAGCCAGAGAACAAGCCTGTAAACTGTTTCTCCATAGTCTCTGATTCAGTTCCCACCTCCAAGTTCCTGTCTTGATTTCCCTCAGTGATGGACTGTAAGCTGTAAAATGAAATAAGCCCTTTCCTGTACAAGTGGCTTTGATGATGGCCTTTATTAAAACAACAGGAAGCAAACTAAGAGAGGTCTCTGGAATTTTATTATAAAACAGAATAATGACAGAAACTTACAGATTTATACATTAAATTCAAATATATTACAGCTTTAATTTATGAACAGAAATGTCCTGTTTTTTCTTCTTTATTTTTCCAGGTTGTTTTGCATCATTAATTTGCATTTTTACTTGATCTTGCAATTTAGAAAAGAATGCCTGAGATGACTTTAAGGGCTTATCTTTTCGTTCATCCTGAAGTGAAAACAAAACGGACATGTTACAAAATGTGGTTATGTGAGAAAACCCAAAGTCTAACAATACATTATAATGAATACACGCATAAACAAGAACTCAAATAGCTACCTTAACAAGTATTTTCCATTATTAAAACACCCTTGTATCTTGAGGGGAAAGAAGAGAGAGGAAAACTTGCTGCCAGACCTGTTTTTGTAAAGGTTATAGAAAGGCTATAGGGTGCTGAGGCCACCCTCGAGTATGTCTCTAGATCGCAGAGGCAGCTCTGACACCCGAGTTGAGAAACAGCCCAATGCATGCCCCGCCCCCCTGCCCCCCACAGACCTCTCCTTACTTACCTTTAACAAGGACACTTTGCCTGTTCTGGTCAACTGTCTGAGCTTCTCTGACGCTGCTGCTCTGCTGGACTTAGACTGATCTGGGCTGCTCTTTTCAAGCAATTTTCTCCGCTTCTCCTTCTCCTTTATTTTCAAACGCTTCTGATATTTCTTTTTCCTCCGTTCTCGTTTCTTATCTGTAGCTGTTTTCTCAGCAGCTGTTTTTAGATCTCCAGCTTTATTTTTCTCCTATTAAAAAAATAATATAAATGAATCCTAAACCACCAGCATACTAACTGTCTGTGAAGGCTAGTCTTGTCAACATGACTATACCTGGAATGAACTCTAATGTCTGCTGAGGGATGAAAGGAGCACACAATGGCCAGTGGCTGAGTGTCGCTGCAGTGTGTGAGGTTGCAGAGCGAGCCTTGTTTGGTTCCAAGGAGCTCTGGTAACTCTTAAAGCCTACACTATGTTCTTTGCCAGAACTCCGACTAGAGTTCAGCCCCAAATGAACTCAGAAAGGAGACAGAGCTAAGCTCTCAAGCCCCCAGTACTGGTCAGTAGGTGCTCTCCAACACTGGTCAGGTCACATGACACATCTGACTCAGCCTTGGCTCTAAGCTGAAAATGACAAGCCCTGGGCTTAGATCACTATGTCTCAGATATCAAGGAAGAGAGAAAGCAGGGAATCCTGTCTCCAGTGAAGACTGACTTCCTAATTTCTCCTGAGCTGTCAGCTCATTGCACTGGGGTTATCACTGGCAAAAGATGGCAGAGGTTCTGACACAAGTGGTAGCTATACATGTAACAACATAAGTGAGACAAAAAGAGAGATTCTGATGCTACTCCATCAGAGCAGATATGGGCTCACCAGAAGCCACTGTTTCTGTAAGGAAAGAATTTCCACGTTCAGGAGTCAGAGGATGCCAGCACCTGATTATCCAATGTGTTCAGTGTCCTACTGGTCTACTGGACTCTAGATCACAACACTACACTAGCCTTATACTGACTGCACTAGGCTTACACTGCAGTTTATGGTTATTATGGACAAAGCCAGCATGGGGTGAGCTAATACTAAAGGATTACTGGATTTTTACAAGACTGAAAGAGGCACTTTAAAACATTTATATAATCTACCTATCTGCAACTTTGACTGATGCTTGAATATACAGATTGATTTTTAAGTGCTGTATGATCATTTGGCTCTCTATGTAGGCATCCACAGTCCAGAGGACCAATCCCAGAGCCCCGTGGATACCCCAAGTTAGTACGAGCTCAAGTCTTGTATATAAAATGGGTATTTATATCACCTACATTCATACCTCCATACACTTCAAATTGTGTATGGACAATGGAAACACTGCACATAAGTAACTGTTGTAAAGTCTGCACATGATCAATAATGCTGAATATTTTCAAACTGCAGTTGGCTGAACCCATCGATGTACAACTCAGTCATAGGAGTATGGGGGAAATATACGTAGAAATTACTGAAATTTCAAGGGAAGTCACATTAAATAAATGCAGATCTGTCTGTAATGAACTTACTTCTTTCTTGCAGGGAGTCAGTAAACATTTCCATACTGGCTTCTTACCTTGATTTCCTCTGGGGCCAGGAGGGCTGCATCACTGACACTCACTGGGGCCACTTCCTCCATGGTTATGGCTGGCAGATTTGATACAACTTTAATTTCAGGAACAGGCTAGAAAAGAGACAAGGCATTCATTTAGTGGGGAGAAGGAAAGGGAGCAAGCATCATCATTCACCACCTTTTTTTATAGAGTTGACCTCCTCTGCATATATGTTAGGGTTGTTGGCTTGGTGCTTTTTCAGGGTTTGTTTTTTGGGGGGGAGGGGGACACAGTTCCTGATAATGAGAGTGGGAGTATCTTTGACTCTTTCACCCACTCTTAGGATGCTTCCCTCCTACTGGGTGGCTTCGCCCTGCCTTGATGTGAGGATTTGTAACTACTTGTAATGCATCTTGTTGAGATCCCTGGGAGGGAGGCCTCGGGAAGACGAAAGAGGGGGTGCATCAGGGAACTATAGATGGCTGTAAGTAGATGGAGTTTCAAGGAGTCAGTAGATTCTCAGCCAGCCCAGGATAGTCTCAGAACTGGAAAGGAGACTGGGGTCTGGGACTGGCTGGAACACATTAAGCAGTGCAGAGCACAAGAGCCCAGTGTTAGTTCTGCCCCTCCCACTCCCTGCTTCAGCGTGCTCCTCCGAAAAATGGAAAATTAAAACCCTGAGTGTTTCGGGCAGTGAAAGTGCCTAATACGACTTGCAGCTGGCACCAATCAATGTGAGGGACAGACACTATCACGCAAGTAAGCACAACTGAAGAGTCACGAGAGGAGGAATCACTGAGTCTCAGGGCTGAAGGTGACCAGGAGCCTACTGGAGACCAGGCTGCAGCAGGATGGAAGGCAGATTAACCCAGGAACAAAGTGACTCTCCCTTACAGACGCCCCGTTATAACTTGCAGGTGTGTGTCCTGACGTCAACTAAAAAGCGAAGCTCCCCAGAATTCAGAGCTGTTGAGTTCCCATATGCTGTTTTTTTTATACCGCACTGTAAATTCACATACCGGTTTGGGGATGAAGTGGAAATTTGACAGGGCATCCAATTTTACGAAGAGAGAATCCATCATCTTCTGAATTTCTACATGCTCTGGATTTTCTTCTTCTTCAGTTTTTTGCTAAATGAGCAAGGTCAACATCAGATAAAGTAGCTTAACGGTGTACCACAGAAAAGACACTACAGACAATAAAGGTGCTCCCAGTTTCTCAGAACCACAGCTTTACTATCCAGCAACATCCCAGCCCATCCTTTTGGCGCACACCTTTAATCTCAGCATGTGAGAGGCATAGGCAGGCAGATCTCTGTGAGTTTGGGGACACTCAGGGCTACATAGTGAGATCTTGTCTCAAACAAAAATAAAAAACAAAAACAAATCCCAGTCAGGGATGATGGTGCTACCAGTAATTCCCAACACTCAGGGGACAAAGGCAGGAGTACTACAAGTTCACCATAATGTCACCTTGCTTTTAAAAGGTAGGAGAGAGAAGACTGTTCCAAAAGTAAAATCACAGGAATCAGCACCATAATGGTGCCAGTACCTGCTAAAGACCACAAGGGGTGCACATTTTAGTACCCATTACCTCTGAAATTTAGAACAAACAGTTTGATTCCTTTGGCATTTTCCAACAAGAGTTAAGCTAATCAGAGTAGGATCACTAAGTTTAAGGGATATTAACAAATGTTGGTGAGGATGAAGAAATTATATCCCTGGGAGTTACTGGTAGCAAAGTAAAATGATGAGGCCGTAGTGGCAACAGGCTTGGGAGGTCACAGAAGGTTAAAGAGTTAGTCTTTTCCTCCTAGATATGGACTCATGGAAACTAAAGCAGATACATACACACACACACACACACACACACACACACACACACACACACACACA
>NW_021604712.1:10879725-10893895 GCF_004785775.1 Grammomys surdaster | reverse complement strand
ACACACACACACACACACACACACACACACACACACACACACACACAGAGTCATACACACAAACACCATATACACAAGAAAGATT
The DNA here is from genome assembly GCF_004785775.1 of Grammomys surdaster. Lineage (NCBI taxonomy): Eukaryota > Metazoa > Chordata > Mammalia > Rodentia > Muridae > Grammomys > Grammomys surdaster. The sequence continues at coordinate 10,893,810 of NW_021604712.1, read as the reverse complement.
TGCTATATCTAGAAGGTGGGAACTGTCCACATATTCAACTGAAAACTGAATCAACAAACTGTGGCCAGCACATGTATAAACGGAGTATTATCCAGCAATAAAATAGAAATGAAGTGCTGATGCTAAATGAAAGGCACAAATTATGTGAGTTCATTTATACAAAATGTCCAAAACAGGCAAATTCACAGAACTAGGGTATAACACAGCAGAGAAAGGGAAGAACAGGAAGTAGATTAGTGAGCAAGGATTTGTGGAACTACAAAGAGGCAGCACTTGCTTAAAACTACAGTAAGTGCTTCTTAATTTACGTATTCTTGGTTTTTCAAGACAGTCTCACTATGTAGCACAGAACCACAGCAAAATATGATCATTCGTATATATATAAGTCCTAGCATTTCAGGAGTATACCATCATGCCTGACAAACTGTCTATGCAAAACAAAATATTTAATTTTATGTATGTGAATGTAATTTGTTAAAGATTTACTCAGATTAATCACATTGATATGGAAATGACAACCATTTAGTTTTAGAGAGTCAGGTTGTTAAATTGAATTTGCTCTTCCCCTGGCACTGAATGTGCACTGTGAAAGGTAAGATGGTCTTTGTTTGTCTGTTATAATGAAGACACAGAGGTGCAGAAGGTGGTGGTGGGAAACACCCACAGGAAAAAGAAGTGACTGGCTTTGCCTGTGGCCCAGGTCAGATAACATATGTCATTAGTACTTATCCCAATAAACCCAGGTGAAGAAATAAAGTCTTCCCCAGGATATGGCCTCGTCCTGCTATTTAACTAGAAATTAACTTTAGAATTTAAAAAACAAAACAAAACAAACAAGAAGAGCCTAAAAGTAAGAAATAAAATACATCGATTATTTCAAATATTAAGGAAATATGATTTTAGAATTATACCACCCTATAATAATTGCTGGGAAGCCAATAGTTGATTATATAAATTACCAATGCTTTGTAGAGCAAGCCCCAACTCACTCACACTCAGTGGGAACATCCTAAGTCTTCTATTGTCACCATGTGCTGTTAAATAGCTTTCTGAGGGCTAGGTTAGATCAGGACTGACTGAAGATCTAGTTCTTCTTCAGTCGTCACAACCCTGCCTTGGAGGTCACCTTACCTGGTTGAGTTTGATATATTCCTGCTCATAAATCTCAGCAAGACTTAGCTTACTCTTCTCATGGTCTAATGTCAAACGCTTCTTATACTCATATGCATCCTCTTTAGGTTTTTCTTTTCGTTCTACATCATCCCAAGCCTGAAAGGCAAATAAGTTGATGGAATCAAACATCCATTTCTATGCTCAGCAAGAATTATAACAAAGAAATTAGCTTTTAACCTCAACAGTGATTCTCTGGGGCTGGGGCTACAGCTCAGATGGTAGAATGCTTGTCTTGCCTAGCCCCACAAAAACAGGGCATGGTAGTCCATAGCACCTGAAAGGGTGAGGCAGGAGGATCAGAAGTTCAAGGTCACCCTCAGGATATTTAGTGAGTTCCAGGTCATTCAGGAGTATATAAAACTCTATCTCAATAATAACAGCAACAATAACAAGAACGATTGCTAGATGCCATGGCCCATGCCTTTAATCTCAGTGCTTGAGAGCAGAAGTAGGTAGATTTTGAGTTCTAAACAAGTCCACTCTATGCAGTATTCCAGGCCAGTCAGAGCTACACAGTGAGACCTTGTTTCAAAAAAAAAAAAAGGTGATCTTTTTTTAAAGTCACAAATAATAAAGCATGATGAAGAGTAAAGAGGACATTAGCTTAAATATTCCTTCTACTTTTGTTTTAAATCAGTTTTTCTCTCGTTACCAACTTTAATTTCCTTGTCACCATTTGCTAGGAATTGGGCCAGAGCTTCACACCAGAGCCACACCAGCAGCCCTTGGGATTTAGTTTAGAACCTTTCTCCAGCCCATCTTACTAGACGGTTAAGTAAACCTAGTTTTTGTACTTCACTGCATATTTTAAGACACTCTCCCATGGCACTGTCTGGTTCTTGTTCCTCCATTGTAGACACGTTAAGGAAACACTTCTTACCATACTTGTCTTAGAATGCCTTTGCTTGTCTATCTTACCATACTTGTCTTAGAATGCCTTTGTTTAGTCTAAGCTTACAAAAACAGAGCACATCCCAAAAATTCTTTGCTACGCCCTTAACATCTGAAAAGATCAACCCTCGATTGACTGCAGCAGATACTGTGTTTAGACTGAAGAAGGTCTTGGATGTGACCACAGCAGGCCAGATGCCCTAGTGTCCATCCACTCAACAAGATTCAGAACAGATGGCACTGGCCGCCCTTCCTATCAGGCACATTACTTTCTTGGGTATGAGCAAAGAGAGTGTCCTACAAACAGTGAAGGCAAAAATATCCATCTCCAGTCTCAAGGCTTTAAGATCAAGAAAATCAAATAAAAATTTAAAAAAGCATCATTTCCAAAAAAATGCAGTGAAAACTAAAATTCACTCTGTTCTTACTGACCTGATCTCGTATCCTCTGTTTAATGATGTCCTCTAGATGGAGGGTGGTTTCCTCTGTGATCACAGGGGCTAAAAGAAATAGAACACGTTTGTTAGAAAAACTACATATCAGACCAGGAATTCTCAAATCTTTCTTGGACCCACACATAAGCAGCCCCTGGGAACTTACTAAAGAAACCTACCAAATTCTCAGCCCAAACCTACACTTTGTAAACCAGACAGTGGAGAACTGCTTACAGTGTTGTGTTTGTAAGCCTGCATCCTGCACAGTTCACTGAATTGTTCACAGCTGAACTGTAAACCCCAGCTGTCATCAAATTCTTTCTTATAACCATTAAGTTCAAAGCTTGGAGTGGTGGTGCATGACTTTCATCCCAGCACTCAAGAGGCAGAGGCAGGCAGATCTCTGAGTTCAAGGCCAGCCTGGTCCACAGAAACCCTGTTTTGAACGGAGAGAGGGGTAGGGGAAGAAAGGGAGAGAGAGAGGAGAAGGTGGGGGGAGGGAGAAACAAGAAAAGAAAATTTCTTTCTCCCTCTTTTCCTTATACTGTGTGTGTATGTGTATGTATGTATGTATGTATGTATGTATGTATGTATGTACACATGTGTACTGTGTCAGGCTGACCAAGTAACCTGACGATGACTTTGTACTTCTGTGGAACTCTGACATTTTTGCCTCAACCTCTTAAGTACACGACTAGGTAGACCACCATGCCAGGTTTCTGCGGTACATGGGTTCATATCCAGGAATTCAAGCATTCTACCAACTGAACTATATCTGTAGGCCCAACTGAGGTTTAACGAGCCTTCTGATGCTCTCCAATGTCCTAGAACACCCACCTTAGCAGTTAAGCGCCATGATATTGGCAACTTTCCTTCTGTGTGAGTGAGTGCAAATGTGCACATGTGTATGTTTCACGGAGGCCAGAGGTCAACAGTGGCTACCTTGCTGGAATGCCTTTCACTTACTTTTTTGAGACAGGGTCTCCAACTGAACCTATGACATGAATTCTACCAAACTATCTGGTCAGCAATCTCCAGCCATCCTCCCATCACTGCCTCCTCAGCACTAGGATTACAGGAGCTTTTTGTGTGGGGCAACGGGGATCCCAATTTAGGTACACATGCTTGCAGAACAAGTAATTTACCAACTGGGCCACCTCTCCACCTCTAACAATTACTTTCTAACAGTGAAGACCATATACAATCACAAAGATGCTCAGGAGACAGAAGACCAAGATTGCAAACTGTTACCAAGTGGTGAATTGAGTTAAATGGCACACAGCTATCCACTGTACTATTTTTTCCAACTTTTCTGCATGTTTGCAAGCTTATAAAACAAGCAGGGAAAAAAACAAACGGCACTCAAAGTCTTTCTGAAATGAACTACAGAAAAGCACAGAAGTAGACCTGCTGTAGCACTCAGCAGACACCATACCCATCCTGACAGCATGGTCAAAGTGGAGGGTCTCCTCCAGCAGGCTGTTCTCTGGCCGCTTCTGTGCTGTCACTTCGCCTTGAAGCTGCCAAGGCTTTTTATCCAATAACTCTTTTTCCAAAGATGCGATTTTTTCATTCATCTAGGAAAGAAGATAGGAGTTAGTTTGAAATGCTATGCTTACTAATAGACTAAGCTCCCTAGAAGCCCAGTTTATTTGGGGAATCTGTTCTACCCAAATGATCTAAATCTTCTCAACCCACTGGCATGCTGAATTATTACAACGCCCTAAAGTGATTTTTTTTGCCTGGAATATTAGTTTTGATGGAGACTGGCTATTGACGCCACACCCGATTTTCTCATCTCTACCCCATAACAGACATTTTGAAAGACATTAGCAGACACAATGCAATTTTATCTTACAGAATCTTCCTGTTTGTCTACTTGTCCTTCTGCTCTGCTCACCTGTTAGGTATGAACTGGTTGTTATTCTGCAAATAACAAAGTGTTTACTTTCACCCTATCTTTTGTTTCTTTGTTGATAAGTCCAAAATAGATGTTAGATGACAGTGGGGACTGTAACAGTGGACACTTTGTCCTATTCTTGTTAAAGCAATGTTTCTACAATCTGGCCAATAATAATGATGGCAGCTTTTGACCTGATGTATTTGTAGTTCACTGAATACAAAAAGGAATAAGATTTGGTCAAAACTCCCTGACGTATCTGCAGATGATCATGTTTTATTCAAATGATCTGAATCTCTAAAACAAGAATTATGCTTGATTCCCTAATACTGGAGGCCCATCTGACTTTGCGGCAATGCTCTCAACAAATTATTTTGGATTCTTGCTCTAGTACTCAAGAATGAGGATCAAGACTATGTGGATACTTACATGCTGAGTCAGATTTAGTTAGTCCTGTTTATAAATTCTGCTTTACTCTTTATATGTGGCTATCAACTAAACATTAATTATGTATTCCTCAGGTCTGTATAATTCCTCTGTGAAACCAAATATTTTTGAGGATTTGGGGAGGAGTGAGGTGGGAAGACATTAAGGTAGCAACGCATTATAAAGTTATTTCCTTTAGAACTTCCATCTCTTCTGGAGACAAGGTGACAATCCTGGACTTCAAATTGCTTTTGAAAAATAATTCTTTAGGTAATTGTAATATTTCATTTTCTACTTATTCTCACTTCTGGGTGATGTAACTTTAAGATGAATTAATGACAGAACCAAAGGAAAAGTGCCCAACTAAAGTTATTATAATTAGTTGCATATCATCTGTCTGGAACTCATTAAAGAGACAAACCTCCTAGAGCAGCTCAGAGTTAAAATAAGGTCACAGGATATCTAAGCAGAAGAAGCACACCACAGACAGAAAACAAATACAGAGAAACAGATCTTACAGAGCAGGCTCCAAATGAAGGCTACTGGTTAGGAAATGGAGGCACTAACTTATACCCATGTGGTATCTATATACAGCATATACATTACTACTATTATTATTTCTATTTTATGAGAGGAAGTCAGCAGCACAGTTTGCTGCTCACTATGTAGCCCAAACTGGCCCTGAACTTGACATAATCGTCCTGTCTCAGCCTTCCAAATGCTAGATTTACAGGAATACATCATAATACCTAGCTCAGTATGCATAATCTTTAGGGAACAAAGTCTTTGTTTTTTAAAAGAATAGGCTAGTCGTTTGAGTTCCTACCATATTAAACATACAACAATATTCCTAGTAATTACCTTCTCCTGTCTTTTTTCAAAAGAGGATTTAACTTCATCAGATTCCTGCTTTACAGCTAAGGGACTTGCATCTTCAGCTTCATCATCTGGCAAAGCAAATGTCACTCTTTTCAAGCCTTCTTTATGTTGACCGCTATTGTCATCTTCTTCCAAGTTGTTATCTTCATCCCTATAATACCAAGATGAATCAAAGGAAAAATATTATAAGCCATGAGAAACACAAAGATCAATATCCCAATTATAAAGTACTTTTTAATACCTAATGTCATTCAATAGCGGATTTCCAGGGTCACTAAGTCTCTTTGGAACAAAAAACATCTTTTTAAAAAATCTTTATTACTATTTTGCATACAAGACATGTGTGGGCATGTGTGTTGCCCACATGTAGAGGTCATCATAAATGAAGAGGTCAGCGAACCATTGTAGCGAGTTCAGAGGATCAACTTTTATGATCACTTAGGGCTCAAGGCTCACACAGCAAGTGCTTTTAACGACTGAGCCATCTCACTGGCCCAAAAGGAAGAGAGTTTTGCTTTGTTTTTTTGTTTCAGTTTTTGTTTTGAAACAGGGCCTCTCTCTCTCTATGTAGCCTTGGCTGTCTTCAAACTCTCCTGGTCAACTCAGCTGGACTAAAACTCACAGAGATCCACCTCTGCCTTCCAAGTGCTATGACTAAAGCTGTATATTATGATTAAAGGTGTATGTCACCACTATACCTGGCTAAGAAAGATATTCTTTAGGTTAAACGCTTGCTATATGGAAACAGAAAAAAAAAAAAAAGTACTAATACAGCAAATACACAAAATGCTTAGTTAAAAAAAATAACACTGGGAGTTAGAGAGATTGCTAAGAACACTGGCTGCTCTACAAGAGGATCGATTTCCAGAAGCCACATGTGGCTCACAGCTGTCTGGTATCTCCAGTGTAACACCCTTTGCAGGCACCAAACACGCATATGAACTGCAGACATACATGTTATAATAGAAGAGATTAGCTGGGCAGTGGTGACACACATCTTTAATCCCAACACTCAGGAGGCAGAAGCTCTGTGAGTTTGGGGCCAGCCTGCTCTACAGAACGAGTTTCAGGACATCCAGGGCTAACAAGAAACCTTGTCTCTTTAAAAGCTAACAAAATAAAAAGTTGCTATTGGTGGTGCAAATTTTATTCTTTAAATGATCTCCAATGTTCCTTGAAATTCAGAGATATTTTCTAGCTGTCTGATAGCAGAGAGCCCTCTACTAAATTTGGAATTTAACTGGTTATGTATTTGACAACCCTGAGAAATACCTTACAGCTCTAACTGGATCATTCCCGCTTACAAACTCAAGAAGGATCTGAAATGCTCACGTTTCGGACATGCTTTCTTCTTCTGCCTCCTCAGCGAGCCCTTCCTCGTCCTCTGACCCCAGATCGCCGTCAACACTAGTAATATTTTCGTCACTTTCAACTGGATCAAAGAAGTCCTTGTATTTCAGATTTCTGCTACTTTTATTTGACTAAAATAAAGAACATTTTTGTAAAGTTTAAAATGTATAAAAATACTCCTGTGCCTATGTATATTATACACATATACAAACTGTTTTCTAGCATTACCACTACCCCAGCAAAAAATAGTTATTAGTGAAACTGGCAACTAGCTACCCACCATAAAACCATAAGGACGACTGAAGCACAACTTAGCCCAGGCTGGTTTTGAGTACATAATCTTCCTGCTCAGCCTCCCCCTTCTGAGGCTTACTGTACTCCTGCACCACTGGCTCGGCTCTTAATTTTAATTAAATTCTTCATGTTTATTTGTTTGTTTTTTTTCTATACTTCACATGGGCTCAAATGAGTTTTCTCCTTAGGAAAACATGACTTGTACTTTAAAGAAACAGTTTCTTTTCCCAAAACCTTACCTTAATCTTCTGCCGTCCAAACAGCCCTCCCTCATTTTCATCTGAATCAATGTCTTCAAAAAGGTCAATGTCTTCCTCTTCCTCCTCTTCACCATCAGGCCTTTTTTCCTCTTCTTTTTCTACTTTTTCTAAAAAGCTCTCCATTTCAGACAGTTTGAAGAATTTATCATCTACTACAGACTTTTCTCTTGGTTTTCCAGGTGGCTTGATCTGCATCTTGGTCTGCTGCTCCAATTTGCTAATATCAAAGTCAAGGTCAGAATCTTCATCGCTGAAAACAGGACTTTTCCTTGGGTCAGATTTCCTTGAGCTTTTGGTGCTGTCATTCCCTTTAGGAACATCACCACCCTCGTCTGACAGTTGTTCCCCCTCCAAGTCCATCTCTAGGTTTTCCTGGCTGTCGGCCTCCACCTCTGAGGCATCTTCTTCACACGCCTCCTCTTCACATTCTGGGAGAAGGCTGATATCTTCATCCTCAACTGTTTCATTAACTGCATTCTGGAAGTACTGTAAGACTGGCTCATTCTGCAATTCTAGTTGTTGCCAAATCTGTTCATCATCAAAATTGTTTATCACGAGTTTCTGTAAAGGACTTCCAGAGATTCGGCCATTCTCTAACACTTTATTAAAATCATATAGAAATTTTGTTAAAGAAGTGAAGTCTGATGCTAGTCCATTTTGAATTCTATTGGGAAAAGAGATTAAGTGAGATGAATTATACACAATAACATCAAACATTCTTAAGTAAAAGAAAAAATAAAAACCATAACTTATTTACAAATTAGAATGTAAATGAAGCATCAATTTTAAGTACAGATGCTAGTTTCCAACAGTATCTTGCTGATGAGCTAGACCATAAGTACCTGACCTTGCTGTATATATATTGAAGGCTGGATTACTACTCATCTCCTTGCCTGGAGATACTCAGGAAGTCAGCCTTAAATCCTCAAACCTGCATTATACACACACGCTTCAATTATTAGTCATTTGGCAAGTGATTCCCACCTGGCTGTACGTTTGAGAAACATTCTCTAAGGATATGATATCTGAAATGAGATCTACAGATTGAGGCCTATGGATAAAATAGAGTATCTAGTACAGATGTGGAAACACGTATTCTGGTTATAAGAAATATTTAGAACAAAAGAGATGAGTTCAGACAATATGAAGCACAGAAAGATCAAGCCAGCAATAGAGTGATTCAGGAAGCAGAGTGTGTGGCTGAGATTATAGAAGTTGGGGGATCAAGAGAGAAACCACCAGGCAGGGTTCTGACATAGGAACTTGCCATAAGTGTTATCAGAACATAGAGAGTTGCAGGCTGAAGTATGAAATGATGATTTACAATTTGGAAAGAGAAAGAATGGTAAAGGTAGAGTTGATAGGAAGCTGATACAGCATCCCAAAGGACTTTTATATTGGAGACACGGCAGTTAAGTATGACAACTAGGAATCAGTGTCTAAATATAGTGTAGATAGGATTCTGAGGGTGCTAACGGGGTAAAGAAAATACGACAAAGAAAAAGAAAAGCATCCAGGAAGTAGACTGGCTGTATCTGAATAAATCAAATGATAGAACTGCCATTTAGTGGGGCAGTAAAGGCAAGCTTAGGTAATGGAACCAGGGAAATGACTTCAGAGGAGAGGAGAGTACAGGAAGGCAGGGGAGCTCTATTTTGGACACAATGAATCTGTGATGCTATTGCTAAGATTTTCAATATAAGTCAGACTCATAATTTTACAGAACTTAATCGAAGTGCTGGAAAGAAAGAAGTCTCTACTAATTTTCTTTTTTATTCTTTCATACAGCATATCCCAATTGCAGCCTCTCCTCCCTCCCCACCTCCCCAAGATCCACAGTGCTCCTCTGTTTCCTTTCAGAAAAAGTAGGCTTCCAGGGATATTGACCGAACCCAAACCCTCATATCAAGGCTGGATGAGGCAACCCAGCAGGGGTAAAAGGGTTCCAAGTGTAGGCAACCCAGAAGAAGTAAAAGGGCCCAAGAGTGTAAAAGAATCAGAGACACCGCTACTCTCACTGTCCCACAAAAACCCCCAAACTAAACAACCACAACATATATGCAGAGGACCAACGCAGGCTCCGTGATAGTCGGCGAAGTCTCTGTGAGCTCCTTCATGATCCCTGGTTAATTGATTCTGCGACCCGTGTTTTTGTGGTGTCCTGTACCCCTATGGCTCCCCTACAATCATTCCTCCTCGCCCCCTCTTCCGCCGGCTTTCTCGAGCTTCCTCTACGGTTTGGCTGTGGATCTCTGCAAACTCAGTCGTAAAAATGCATTGAAAACCAACAAGCACATACTTTCAATAAAGCTTAATGACAGGTAAACCGTATGTATTTTGGGGACACAAATTCAGAAAGCGTATTCCGTACGCAATGAGCCTCTCTGGACATGAATTAACTTGGCTTTGCTTTAGTTCAATACCACACAATCAGGAAATCTACACTGAACCGCTTTTACTATTAAAATTTTGACAGGCCAACGGAGCAAAAACTGTCTTGAAGTTGGGGCTAAGCGACCTGTACTTCCCTTCCTGGCTTTCAGAAGTTGCCGGATACTGGTTCGCCTAGCACCAGTGAAAACTGGGCCGCTCTCTCCCAGACTTGGATCTGCACTTACGTGAGGAAACACTCGGGTCGGTTGGTGGCTTTCTTGACTTCCCTCAGACACCGTTCCAGGGTCTGTCGACGAAACACGCGAGGCGCCATAGCTTCACACTACGGCGCCACGCGAGGGCTGAGAGCCGACCGGAAGCCGTACGGAAGCCGTACGGCAAACACACACCTTATGCAACCTGTAGCTCAGAACCTAAGGTTCCGCGACACACAGGTTCCGCGCCAGAGCCGCAAACTCTTCTATTGGGCATGCGTAGGGGAGGGGCAGACCACCGAAAAGAGCTATTGGTCCTCTCAAGCGTCTTGGCTCTATCTCCAAATGTTTTGTATTTCTAAAAGAACCATAGTGGTGTCGCGTGATCTCTTTTTGCTTTTGCATTCGATACAATAAGTATTTTAATGTAACGGAAAAGAAGGTCGCCTCACGCCGCAGCCGCCACTGTCCCGTTTTTCCCGCCCTCTGTAGCTGTCAGTCAAGCTCCGAGTCTTGTGACCCCGCCCCAGACCTCACGCCCCGCCCCTTGCTCCTTCTCCCAGCTCTCTTCAGCTCTCTAGCTCCCTGAAGGGTATTGGGGCACCCTGGGCTCGGGCCCCGCCCCTGTCCCGTTTTCCACGCCCACTTCAGCTTTGACACGCCGGGGAGGGGGCCTCCTGCCTACTCTCCTAGTTGGCTTTGCCTGTGCAAGTTTGTAGCTTGAGGAGATGAGGCGTGTAGTGAAGGCCGCCGCGTGGGCTGCGGGCGCTACAGGTGAATACCGGGCACCATCAGGGGCGCCGGGTGCGGGGCACGCTGGACGGGAGGCCGCGGGTGGCCAAGGCCTGGGTCTGAAGTGTTGTGCTCCCTTAGCACGGGAGTTCCTTATTGTCCTTCTCTGTGCTCAAGGGTTGCCCTTGGCAAACCTGGACCAGGCAGGTAATCTGCCTAGGAACACAGGCACGGCAGGACTAAAGCAGGAGGGGACTCGAGTTATTATGTGCCAGCTCTAAGAGATAGGAGAAAAGAGCAAAGTGGCGAGTCCTGAAAGTCTGAGTTCAAGCCTGTTTTACACACGTACCACACTAATTTTTTTCATCTGACACGAACAGGAAAGGAACAAGCAGAAGGATTTGTAAGTTCCTTGAGTTCTTTCGACATCCATCTCTTTAATCAATAAGCAGAATCTTGATCACAAATGCCCAACTTTCCTACCCGTCTCACTTTCTCTTCCATTTTCTTCTCTTTCTTCATGACGGCAGTTACTACCCTCAGTCTGAGATTTTCTACCTGGAAGAAAATATAAGGCAGTACCTTTCCAGAGTTATTCCGTTCGTTACATGTGTGACAAATCCTTTAGCTAGCATATTTAAAAGGTGTTCAGGAGAATTAACTGGAATGCCTGCAAAGTTCTGTCCACTCAGCTATTGAAACTAGTCATCTTTCAAAGTCTGCTCTCAAACTGAATTTAGTTTTTGTGGAACCTTCTAGCCTTTCCAGCCAATCAAGTCCCCAAAGCAAAGTCTCGAGCCACAAGCAAAAAAAATAAATAAAAATAAAAATACACCTTAGTACGATTGTGTGTATATATGTTTGTAAAAGCCAGAGCACAAAGGTTAAAATGATCTTCCGATTAACAGATAATGCTGATGTTTTGTTAACACCCCCTATTGTTATAGTTTTCTATATGCCTGATCAAATATAAGCCATCTTCTTAGCTCAATCATCATACTTTTTTTTGTAAATATCTACTAAAGTAGAATCACTCATTTTCTCTTAGCAAGCTCTCTCTTAGAAATTAGGCATTCCTCATCAGACATATGCTAATGATATTAAAATTGAGAATCTGGGCTGATACTGTAGCTGAGATGCTGGAGTGCTTTCCTAATGTGCACAAAGCCTGGGTTCAGTCTCCATTTCTGCATAAACCACCATGATGGTGCATACCTATAATCTCAGCACTTGGGAAACAGACATAGGGGCATCAGAAGTTAAGGTACATGCCGAGTTTGAGGGCAACTCGAGACTCATGAAACGATTTCAAAGTAAAATAAGATTTTTTTTTCAATTGAGAAAAAAAGGGGTTGCAAAAGACTCTGGGGATAATTTTATGGAGCAGTACTTGTCGAGCATATGCAAGGCCATAGGTTCGATTCCCAGCATGGAATGAGTAGAACACAATAGACATCAACTCTGATGTCTGACAAACCTGGGCTCAAGACTCTACTTTGCCATGTAAAGTGATGTTGAGGAAAAGAGCCTAATCTTTATAGGCCTGATCCCATATTTTTTAAAAATGGAGGCCATAATAGCCAACCTACAGGGCCACAGGAAAGATTAAATAACACAGGTATTCAGTGTGCCTCTATCATTATCTCTACTTTTTGACCGTGCAGACTAAAAGGCAAAGCCATGCTACTGTACTGTTCCCTCCCACTTCAGCATTTGTGCTTCCGAAATGTAGTTTGGAAGGATAATGGGTATGGCGAGATTTCATAAAGATTGATGTGTAAGTATAGAGGTGAAATAAAGCCATAGGTCTGTGCTGGGGAAAGAGTAGAGTCCAAAATGACTCTTCCAATTCTGTCCTCTACTGACGATGAATCTTAGTAGTTGGGGAAACATGAAGGGCTCCTGTAATTGAGGCATATAGCAGTGGGTAGGAGGAGCTAATTTATAGATTGTTCAATGGTAGATTGATTGTTTAGTTTCCATTTCTATAGACTACGAAAAGTCTCCAAGTGATAAAATGGTTATAAACCATATATATGAGTCACAACAGTTTTGTTTTGTTGGGAGGCTGGAGACCAAATGCAGAGCTTTGTGCATGTTAGGCAAGTGTTGTGTCATTGAGGTATACAACCCCATCAGGAAGTGCGTGTGTTGTATATGAATACACAAAGGAAGTATATGGAAGTATAGGAGTGGGTTTCTCTATGGTCTTTAGTGCTCATGACCCTTCACCATGTTCCCTTCCTCTCCACTCACTTTAATCCTTCCTATGTCATTAGTCCCCCATTAACACTTTATGCTACCATCTTCTATCTCTTGGAGTCACCTTTGCACTCCTGCTTTTAACCCTGTGGTTTATAAGTGCCTTACAGGTTTCTTCACGGATAATTGTGCACTGTAGTTTATATAAGCAAAGTAATCCTTCCTTATTGGAATAATGACAAGTTAAATATTCTGGAGGTCAAAGGACTGAGGCACTCTTAAGCCTTCTGAGATTGAACAGAGAAACCTAAAACTGGAGTTGTGACTTCCCAAGAGTCTGAATACAAATATCTTTGAAAAGTTAGCTTGAGGTCAGTCGATAAAGTTCCTATAAACATGCTGACCTGAGTGCTGATCCCAGCACAGGTGTAAAAAAGTTAGTCATGATTGTGCATGTCGGTCGGTCCTAGTTGTGGCACTGGGGAAAGAGCACAGGCAGATCTCCAGAGCTCACTTAACAGCCAGTCTAGGGCGGTGGTGGCGCACGCCTTTAATCCCAGCACTTGGGAGGCAGAGGCAGGCAGATTTCTGAGTTCGAGGCCAGCCTGGTCTACAGAGTGAGTTCCAGGACAGCCAGAGCTATACAGAGAAACCCTGTCTCGAAAAAACCAAAATAAAATAAAATAAAATAAAATTTTAGATGGGCAGTGGTGGCACACGTCTTTAATCCCAGCATGCCTTTAATCCCAGCACTTGGGAGGCAGAGGCAGGCAGATTTCTGAGTTCCAGGCCAGCCTGGTCTACAGAGTGAGTTCCAGGACAGCCAGAGCTTACACAGAGAAACTCTGTCTCAAAAAAACCAAAACAAAAAAAAAAACAAAAAAAACAAAAACAAAAACCCAAAAAAAACAAACCAAACCAAACCAAACCAAACCAAACCAAACCAAACCAAACCA
>NW_021604712.1:10870211-10879715 GCF_004785775.1 Grammomys surdaster | reverse complement strand
CAAACCAAACCAAACCAAACCAAACCAAACCAAACCAAACCAAACCAAACCAAAAAACAGCCAGTCTAGCCAGTCACCATGGGATTCATTTAAAGACTTGTCTCAAAAGCAAACATGTAAGGACAATGCAGAGGTTATCTAATTTCATCTTCTGGCCTTTGTAAACATGTATACACACATGTACACACATGGCTTGATGTGGTAATTCATAGTATATACACTTATCAGAACATCACGTTTTAAATTTTCAGTGTATATGATTGATACTTGTCAATCATACCTCAGTAAAACTAGGGGAGGAATCATATTATTTTAAGCTTTTTATTTCCAGTTGCTTGGCCAACAAGATTTTATCCACAGACTTACTGCAGAATCATACCTCTTTACTATTAAAAATGTACAGCATTTATTAGATTCATCATGCTGTACATGTGTCACCTTGGTCATGTTATAAATGTTTTTACAACCCAAAAGGAAGCCCACATGTATTAAACAGTCTCTGTCTGTCTCTGTTATATTTCTATTGCTATGAAGATACCACAACCAAGGCAACTTATAGAAGAAAGAATTTATTGGTACCTTTAGTTCCAGAGAGTGAGTCCATGACCATTATAATAAGGAAGCAATAGTGGCAGGCAGGGAGGCAGGCATGGCGTTGGAGCAGTAGCTTAGAGCTTACATCCTTATCACCAAGTGGGGAGCAGAAAAAGAGACACCAAGAAACCTCAGAGCCCACCCCTGCTGGCATAACTCCAACAAGACCACACCTCCTGACCATTTCCACACAGTTCCACCAACTGGGGAGCAAGCATTCAAATATATGGACCTATGGGAGCCATTCTCATTCAGACCACTATTATCCCGGTCTCTCTTCCTTCCAGCCTTTAGTAATCACTGTTCTGCCTGTCTATGTGCTGTGAACTATTGTAGATGTTTGATATAAGTGGGGTCATGCTGTGTATGATCTTATGTCCAGATCTTATCATTTAGTGTGATGTTTTAGAGCTTCTTCCTTGTTAGAGTATCAGTAAGGTTGAGTGATAGACCATGGTTTGTCGGTGGGATTATGGCTGCTGCGAACAGTTTGAGTTTGCTTTGCAGGTCTGTTTGGTTTTTGTTGTTGTTGTTGTTTTGAGTACTTCAGAGTAGATATTGGGTGCTATGGAAATTCTGTGTTTCATTTTTGATTTGAGGAATTGCTGAACCATTGCATGGCAGCCACACCATTTTACCTTTTGTTCAACATTGTACAATTTTCAATTTTTTCCCCTTGCTTTTTTGTTGGGTGTGAAGCAGTGCATCTCACTGTGTATTCCACTTGCCTTCCCTGACAATCACCGATGCTACTGAATGTCTGATGTGCCTGTTGACTATTTCTGTACCCTATCCTTTTTGTCTGTTTATCATCTATCTATCTATCTATCTATCTATCTATCTATCTATCTATCTATCTATCTATCTGTTTGAGGCAAGGTCTTGCTATGTAGTTCTGGCAGGCCTGGAAGTGCTATGTAGACCTGGCTGGCTGTGACCTCCTGAGTGTTGAGATTGAAGGTGTGCCCCCCCCATGCCATTCCTGTCCCTTCATTTTTAAGTAAACTCTATCACTGAGTTTTCACTGGTATCACAGTAAGCTTTTACACCATTCCTAAAATATATGGTTTGGTTTTAAGGACCAAAGAAAGCCAATAAAAAGAGATATTTTTTTTCTCAAAGCAGTTTTCTCATCTCTAGAGAATCCAGCTACCACTTATTTCTAGAGAGAAGATGGTGTCAAAAGCTTAGCAACTACAGCATGAAGATACTATTGTCTTTCTCCCATATTAAAGAAAGTTTGTTTCTAGAAAGTCAAAAGAATGAGCTGTTCTATTGAACCAAGTGGTAGATAAGAAGCTACAGAGAAAGCTCCAGTAATTGCTGCTTGGACTTCCTTTGGTGTGCTGGAGTGTATGTGGTCCTCAGAGCAGACTGTATGGGTTACTAAAGTTCGCTTTCACTTGACACTTTCATTTGCTCCTTTGACATTTCTGTATATTCCTGTTAGCAGTAAGACATCAGAGATGGGACCTGGACTCATTTTTTTTAACTTTTCCCTATAATTTCTTACTGTACAAACTATCTGGAAATCTCACTGATATATTATCTATCTATGATGTTTTAAAACTACTGTATTGAACCCATTGCAAACTAGCACCTTCAGGAGAAATGCATTGCAAACTAGCACCTTCAGGAGAAATGCATAGAAGGAGAGGGGAAGGAGTTTGACTAAAGATGTTGCTGGCATATGTGAATTGTCCTCCTCTGCTGGGTCCTGGAAACCTGACCGAGGTGACTCAGAAATAGAGAAAGGACAGACACACATTCAGGAAAACTAGGATGGAGTAAGCTGTGCTCGCTCTGATGGAGGGCAGCAACACAACCTGGAAAATCAGCATGTATTTTATGTACAGCAAGAAAGGGATAGGTTAGCTATTCTAGGTGGTGGTCTCTGCAAGAGATCAGATTCAGATTGCATCTGGGAGGAGGCAGCTGCTGGTGCTATATTTGGCATACATTGGTCAGTTGTTCTTAAACACACTCCTACTGCGGACCAAAGGAAGGCTTGGTCATTCCCATGGGTCACCACTGGGGTCCTTGACATAGCTGTGCCCATGTCAACAAAACACATTCACCCAGGACTTCATCCCATCTACCACACATTTGTAATACTGTGCTCTCTTGAAGTAGGTTTATGGAAAATGTTCATGCAATTCATTGGCAAAGCCATCAGTGTATGTCCTTAGCTGATCCAATTCCCTGAGTAAGTGTCCCAACTGGTGAGGTATTGAGAGGGTGGACTAGGGATGAAAAAATACAGAAGACAGGGATCTGGGACCAGGAGGTCTTACACAAGCTTACAACTTATGCCAAGGAAGTTTATGAAGAAGTACAAAATATTATGTACTATCTGTCAGGTAAGAATGGGCCACGGTGAACAGAAAGCTCACCAAACAAAATTGACTAAGAGAACATAGCTCCCTTAGTATTGATAACCACAGCCCTTCAGGGGAGAAATTCAGGTTCCAGGAACTGAAGCATTAACTCTATGGAGGCCCTGGATCTGGCCCCAGACCCAGACCTTGTCAGTTCTGCCCCTGGACAAGGGCATAGAACTAATATCCCTCTGTCCTCTTAAGGCCTCTGTGAAGGCCGTGGATTGGTGTGACTCCCAACAGTCAGCAGTGAGAATTTGGGAATTCACTGTGTGCCTCCTCTAAGTGTCTGACATTGAGTTATGGTTTTGGCACCCCCTGTATACTCTTCACACTGAACCAGAAAATTAAATATTTAGTGGGTGGTTCTACTATGTTTTGAAAACAGAGATATAATAGAAAACATTAGGGCATTTCACTTTGTAAAAATTGGATATTCTTGCTGGGCGGTGGTGGCACACGCCTTTAATCCCAGCACTTGGGAGGCAGAGGCAGGCGGATTTCTGAGTTCGAGGCCAGCCTGGTCTACAGAGTGAGTTCCAGGACAGCCAGGGCTCCACAGAGAAATCCTGTCTCGAAAAAACCAAAAAAAAAAAAAATTGAATATTCTTTTTGTGGGGATTGAGTTTCAATTCTATATTTCTATTTGTGTATCTTGGGTATTTATATACTTAGATTTCATGATCATACAGAGAGTACATAGCATTGGACTACATTAACCTACTGGTGATGAGCCCTTTTGGGTATTCTGGTAATTTGTCATATAAACCAAGATGCAATAAAAGAGGTTAAGGTAAATTAAGTGGTACATATTTAAGTGGTATATATATATAAGAGTATCCAAGATCATATATATATATATATATATATATGTTTTCATTCTGTAGAGTCTGGCTCTTAAAGCCTACTGTTTAGCAGAGTAACAGATAGGAGAACCCCCCCCCCCAATACACACTCAATCATTTTCTTCAGTTGCTGAATGTCTTAATTAGGTCTCAGTTGCTGTGACAAACATCATAACCCAAAGTAACTTGAGGAGAAAATGGCTTATTTTATCTTACTCGTCAGGTAAAAGTTTATCACTGAGGAAACTCAAGGCAGGAGTTCAAGGCAGGAACTGAAGCATAGACCATGGAGGAGTGCTACTTATGGGCTTGCCTCTCATGGCTTGCTCAGCTTGCTTTCTTATTGCACCCAGGACCACTGACTGAGGAATGGCAAAACCCACAATAGGCTGAATTCTCCCAAATCAGTCATTAATTAAGATGTACCACAGGTTTCCCCAAAAGCGCATCCTGTGGGAACGTTTTCTCAGTTAAGGTTTCCACTTCTCAAATGACTCTACCATATGTCAAGTTGTCATAAAACTATCCAGCACACCTAAGAGGGTTCTTCACAGCCCAAAGTAGTTCTGCTTCTATTCTGTCAAAATGATATAAAGAAATAATGTAAAACTCCAGCTCAGAAGAAATCCCAACAAGTTATATACACCTTGCCCTTGTTTTCCACTAAAAAGTTAGACTTTTTTTAGCTATGTTAAATCAAATATACACTGAAAGTATGGCATAGGTATGCCTTTTGTGAATTCATTTCATGGTGTGAAACAAAAAATGTTTAGAGATTGGGAAGAAAATTGCCTGTTCTTCTCATTGAGTGTATGCTGCTATCACATTCAGATTTATGTAAAATGCAGACATCACTGAATATTCCTAATATACAGTTATTGCTAAGGGTTAGACTAAATATAAATTACTATGAAAAGTGATGTTCTTTGTTCAGAGTGAAAGTGAAGCTCAGAATTGGATTTTTTAAAATGCATCTTATTACTTTTAATTATGTGTAGGTATATGGATGTGGTTGTGGGATTGTGTACTTGAGTACACAGGTTCTTGGAGGTGAGAGGTGTCAGATCTCCCTGGAGCTGGCATTACAGGCAGTTATTAGCTGCTCAGCATGGGTGCTGGGAACTTAACTCAGGTCCTCTACAAGAGCTGTGAGTGTTCTTTAACCTCCAAATTTTCTCTAGCCCCAAGAGTGAGATTGTAATTCTAGACAGATAGCTTTTTTCCACTGCTTTAAACCAAAAGCCTCATGCTTAATAGTCACCCACTCTACCATTCAGTCCTCTGAATAGTCTCAGTCTGCTTTATTTTTAATTTGGAGATAGTCTTACTAATCTGCCCGTGCTGGCCTTGAACTCACTCTGCAGCTTACTCAGGCTTTGAACTTCCACCCCTCCTGCCTGTGCCTCCAGAGTAGCTGGGATTATAGATCTGTGCTCCCAGGCCTGGGCAACGCACAGCTTTTAATTCTTGGCAGAGAAGGGTGAGTAGTTTTCACACAAGATTTCCCAACTAGCATCAAATAATTAAAAAGCATAGATAATGTCAAGAATGAATTTTACAGCTCTTTGTTTAGTATTTAAAATTAAATTTAGAAGGACATTCATTCTCAAAAGAGAGATAAAAGAGAGTTGCTGTTTGATTTTCCAGGGCTTTTCTCCAGAGTCCAAACTTCAGTTGCAACAGGGAGATGTTTTTCCATGCCTCAGCATCAAGCATCCAGTCCTGTGTGGAAGCTGGGCCGGCTCAATCACGTGGCCATAGCAGTGCCCGATTTGGAAAAGGCCTCGTCGTTTTACAGGGATGTTCTAGGGGCCCAGGTGAGTGAGGCGGTCCCTCTTCTGGAACATGGAGTATCTGTGGTTTTTGTCAACCTGGGAAATACCAAGATGGAACTGCTTCATCCACTGGGGAGTGATAGTCCAATCACAGGGTTTCTGCAGAAGAACAAGGCTGGAGGAATGCATCACGTCTGCATTGAGGTAGCCTGTCAACTTAATGTCTACTCTTTGCAACCTCTCATGCTTTTTGTGCTGTTGAAGATTACATGTGACCAGAATATTTTATTCCGTTTTAAAAGGAACAGTACTATTATTACACACACACACACACACACACACACACACACACACAATCATTCTCTTTCCTTTTAGGAAACTATCACTGTAATATTGATGTATTTTGAGGACAACTAGATCCAATAGACTTAAAACAGGCCACCAAAGTGGTCGTATGGATTAACTGTGGCCTCTCTTGTGACAGGAATGTAAGTGCTTCTCACTGTCACTATGAGGCAATTAGGCACATGAAGAAAGCTTATAAAATAAGAATTTTATCAGCTTGGCAAGATTTTAGTTACAGTGCCAGGGATTGAACTGAGGACCTCATGTAGGCTAAGCATGTGCTAGACACTGGGCTACATCCCAGCCACAGTATTCTTATAATTCTGTTCAATCCTTAAAAAATGGAATAACTTATTGCTTATTATAAAACCAAATCATTTTTAATTTCTGACTTTTTTTAAAGTGACCCACTTCCAATACCATGCCATGCGTGTGGAAGTCAGGGGACACCTTTCACGAGTCAGCTCTCTTCTTCCATCATGTGTGTTCTGGGGATTAAACTCAGGTCATCAGGGCTGGTGGCAAACATGTCGACTCACTGCACCATCTCTCTGGGCCCTGGTTTTTAATGTCTCCTAAGCTGCATTTTGCTAATAGCATCTGAGAAAACATGAAGAAATGTTTGACAGGAGCATTCTCCTTAGAGAAAATTTACCTGTAGATAGTTATGTTTGGATAGCTGACTGTTAAACTACTAGCAATGCCACTTAGGCTTTGGTTTAAATTAATTTGCTAGGAGAATTCATTGGCTAGACATAATCAGACAATTAATGGAAAACCCTCAATCCTAATGCAGGAGAGAGTTGGGCTGACTAGAATGCTGTCAAGGATATATTCATACATGAGTATGTTCTTCCAAGTACCTGGAAGTCAGCAAAATATATCCGATGTTCCCAGAAAAGAGGGGGTACTTGGGCAGTCAAGAGGACTATGATATGGGAATTCAGATGCATGTCTTCTCAGCAATACAAGTGAGGTAGAAGGTGATTGCTCAGGTCAAGGAGCTGGGTGGCATCACGGGGCATTGGCTGTAATGACTGTGAGAGAATTTCCCACAGGATAGGAGGCGAGAGCTGCTACAGCAGAGGGACTAGCATGGGGAAAAGCCAAGAGCCATCCTAACAGGTAGCAAACACATGACATACCCTTTGGCATATATGAAGTGTTTGATGCACATCATTTTCTGTCACTCTCATTGTTGCTCTATTAGGATGCTACTGACCCACGTGACGGGTGCAAAAACCAAGGCTTAGTTAGTGTGCCCACAGTAACATTAGATGTACACGGCGGGGCTCAGGTTCAAACCCAGATTTGTTCTATTTCCAGAATGTGGCCTTAGTCATGAGGCCAGTTGCCTTCATTGTTTGATCAGACCTTGTAATTTGAGGTTGGGGAAGCTATCTGACATAAGACCAGGGACTACACAGGCCTGATGCCTACCATTTCTTTCATTCTTGGGAGCTTACTTTGGCTGAACATTTTGTCAGTGGTTTGTGGAAGCCCCCCAGGATGAAAAGCTGGACCATCTGCCTTTGAGTCTACTCTCCTTTCTCCTACACTGTGTGGTCTACGTTCCACATCAAGAGAGCTCATGCCATCAAAGGAGGCCAGCTGTGAGTCAGAAGTTCAGCTGAGTAGAGAAACTGGGAGTCCAGTAAAGTAGCAGCCAATTCAAAAGTTGGGATCACAAGAGGGAAATAGCAATGTTATGAGCATAAAATGAAAGTAGGTGACAGGTGACAACTATGTTTGGACACTCGTTGGTTGACCTGAAGTTGCCACACACAAAAGGGGCTTAATTACATGGATTTTACTTTACGGTCCTGAACAGTCACTTATGGTTTATCTGACTGCCTCAGGCACTGCTGTTCAACAGCATACAGGAAGGGATATCGGAGAGAGAATAAAGGCAAGCGCCTATGAGGTCACTTACTATCAACTCGCATCCCGCTGACCTGAACTTAACCATACGGTATGTTTGGTCGCAAGAAAGACTAGGATAAGTAGTCTGTGTCTAGGCAACTCCATGTGCTGCTGAAATAAGAAAGGTTTCTAGAATTGAGTGAGAGAGAGAGAGAGAGAGAGAGAGAGAGAGAGAGAGAGAGAGAGAGAGAGAGAGAGAATGAGAATATCCATCTGGGCCAGTCATGACTATCAATCTCTGCAACATGTGGAAATCTTAAATTTTTTTAGGATTTACTTTATGTGTTTGGGTGTTTTGCCTGCATGTATGTCTGTATACTACATACATGCATGTGTGCATGCATGCAGTGCTTTCTGGAGGCCAGAAAGAGGTATAAGATCCCGTGTAACTGGGGTTATTACACCCATAGTTGTGGTTTTCCTGAGAACTGAGCTCCAGGCCTCTGGAAGAGCAGCAAGTGTTCTTAACCACTGAGCCATCTCTCTCCAGCCCCAACTTGGCAGTTTTAAAAAAGAGGTATTGCAAAGAAAGCCTACCCTTCTTTCTGAATAGACAGATACTACAAGATGAAGACATTGGAAGATTGTTATTTCTCTCAGAGATGTGGCATTCTTAGATAGTGGTGTCACAGGTGGAGGGGGCTTTGTTCCTCAGAGAATGCCAAGCAAAAGTTCTTGCCTTTTCTTGAACAGAAAACATATTTGTGAGTGTAAATATTGAGATTTCACCCAGTGTATTACAGAATTGTAGCCAGTCTATTCTGGCTGAAGGACTTGGGCCTTGAACTGTCTTCTAAAGTATAAAAATGTGACAAAGTCATTTCAAAGAAAGCCTCCTCTGTGGTCAGTGTTCCAGTTTCCATGGCCGTTGAGTGGCGTGGAATCTCAGGAGCGTACATCAGGGAGCTGGATCTCTGCTGCATAGTTCCTGCTCAAAGTTTTCTCATGTGACACATGTGCTGTCGTAGAAGCCTCTCTCGTGTGACTGGTAGTGAGGGCACTCATATCATGGAGCTCAGCTGGCCTTTGTTAAATAGGAGGGCCTACAGGAGAACTCTTTGGCTTGGCAAGCTAAATGTAGTCCTGAGGATAGCTGGATTTCTTTCTTTCTGAGTATATATATATGTGTGTATCCCCACAAAACCAGGGATGACTGTGTGGCCCCTTCTGATGGAGTCTTCTGCCATTGCCTGTTGGCAATATGTAGGTTTAAAGCAGGCCTTTTTTTTTTTTGAGAGCAAGCCCTGATTTTTATTTTTTTAAAAAGTGTGTTTAAGTGCTTTGCCTACGTACAAACACACACACACACACACACACACACACACACACACAATACCTAAAGAGGACAGAGAGAGCATAGAGGGCACTGGATCCCCTGGAACTTTAATCACAGGTGATTGTGAGCTGCCACGTGGGTGCTGGGAATGGAACTTCTGGAAGAGTAGCCAAGAGCTCTTCACTGCTTAGTCTTCCTGCTAGCCCCTAGAGCCTGACTCTTAATGGGAAGAGACATATTTTCCAAGATCTAGAACCATGAATGTGTTCTGAGGGAAATGACAATTACAATAGCCTCTGCAGTTAAGGGAGAGTAGTGACACTCTCTCTCTCTCTCTCTCTCTCTCTCTCTCTCTCTCTCTCTCTCTC
>NW_021604712.1:10798868-10870201 GCF_004785775.1 Grammomys surdaster | reverse complement strand
TCTCTCTCTCTCTCTCTCTCTCTCTCTCTCTCTCTCTCTCTCTCTCTGTGCGTGTGTGTGCATGCGTGTGTGCGTGTGAGTGTGCGTGCGTGCGCTCGTGCGTGCGTGTGGTTGGGGAGGGCTTTGGCTACCATGGAGGTTCAGGCTAGTCCTATGTAGAGAACATCATTGCAGGCGGATGTAGAGATGAGCATAGGGAGCAAGAGACCAAGTGGTACAGGACACATGACCTCATGTGAGTTGGCATGGTACGTATGGAGCACCTGAGTTCGTGTTAGCCATGAGGATAGATCCATTGGGCAGGTACTGGGAAGAAACAAACCAGATAGGGAGAGTCTATATGCTGGGACTCTTGGGTACCTGTTGTTGGGACCCAAGCAAGATGAGGAGGCTGTGGTTTAAGGTGTAATTGTGTATTGTCAGAGAGAGAGGAGTCCATGTAGGGGAGATGTGTAGTAGCGTCATGAGGTGGAGGGAGGAGGAGGGGGGAGCACAGCCACGGGCATGCTGGAGCAGTTTGGTACAGACATTGCTGGGGAGGGGTGGCAGAGACTGGCGGCCTCAAGGGGGTTGGTTAACCAGGTGGGTGGCAGTAATGGGAACCAGGTGTTTATTCAGGAAGAATATTAGGTTTCATTTAATGGTTATCTTACTTTTGTAGGTTGATGAGGAAAAGTATATAAGGAAATTACTATTTTTGTTAGGGAAATGCTTAAAACATGCAGCAGTAGTTACAATTTTGATGTTGGCATGGTCACATAACAGATGGGCTCTTTTCCTGTATTGTTTTTGTGTTTTACAGGCCTTTTTTCATTGAGCCATCTATGCCTTATGAAAGTTATATGACTTTAAAGAAAAGGGTACTGAGATAACTTATTTCTTCATCCTGAGGAATGCTCTTCAACCAAGAAGAGAGAAAGTCTACTTTCAAAAATTCTATAGACCTTGAAAGATAGCTTAGTAAACTTGACACACAAGCTTGAAGACGTGAACTTGACCCCCAGCTCCGTGTAAAGCCAGTGTGGTGGCACTTTTCTACAATCCCAACTCTGGGAAGGCAGAGACAGAGGTGTCCCTGGGATTTATTGGCCAGCAAGCCTAGCCTTATCTGTGAACTCCAGGTTCCATGAGAAACCCAGACTCAATAAAAGTTAGAGAATGACTGGAGAAGACATTGACCTCTGACCTGCATATGCCCACACAAATAACAATGTCAGTCCAGTCCAGTGATGTCACACACCTGTTTCCCCATGCACACTAGAGGCTAAGGCAGGAGCATCGCTTAACCCTATATGCTCAAGGCTAGAGTGTACAACAGAGTGAAATAGCCTTTTAAACGTCCGTTTTCTTTTCGGCAATAACCTTCCTCAGGAAATCCGTCTGCAATGGGATTCTGCCACTGTCTCCTAGAGGTGGAGATTTCATGGGACGGAAACATTTACAGCGAGTGATGCAAAGCAGACAAACAGGTAGACAGTTTGGTGAGGTTTCATGTCATACTAACATTGTGAGGTTTCACTTCATACTAACATTATTGTATTAGTGTATTTTACTATAAAGAAAGATGAAAGGACAGTATGCCATCATCCCCCTTAAGAGCCTAACCCCAGCAACCTAACCTCCTCCCATGAGGTCCTACCTCCTAAAGCTTCCACTGCCTCCTAATAGAGCTGTGTGCTGAAGGTCAGGTTTCTGGGGGATACTCAAGAGCAAAACTGTAGCACCTGTCATTAAAAATAGGCTTAAAGAGTGTTTTGCTGTCAACTGGTGGAGCCAGCATTTGGGAAATGCTGTACACAGCCTCTACCAGGCTTTACGGAAGATAAGGAAGCTCAGATAATGAGTGTTGTCTGAAGCAGTCCTGGGAATACACAGGAAGCCTCTGCAGAGACAACGTTTAAAAGATTTATTATTCTAGGGGTCTGTGGAGGCCAGAAGGGGACACTGGGTCTGATGGAACTGGATTTACAGGTGATGCTGAGCCACCCAGTGTCAGTGCTGGGAACTGAACTCTGGGAACAGAGCTTGAGTGTTCTAGAAAAGCAGTTTGCAATTTTAACTGCTGAGCAATCAATCCTGCCCTAGTCAGAACAATGTTATGCCTATGCACTTCACTTAGATCCAGCCTTTGGGGTAGGATTGAAGCATAAATATTTAATCTAGACTTCTCACGTAGCTTTAATAGATTCAAATCAGGTTGAAGATTGGATTCATTCATTATTGATAGCAATTAGCAACATTATATTTTTATGTAAAATGAAGTCTCTTTGTTAAATCAGTCAAACTATCATGAACTATTAAAAGTGGCACACTGTTACTTGTTCACAAAATTTTGCTTGTTTGTCAAACTGAGACTTATGTACCTTAAGGGTACAAGGTAAAACTTGTCAACTAGCCAAGAAAATATCATTGCTGTTTTAATTTATTTTTAGATTTATTTATTTTATTTTATGAGTGTTTTCTGGAATGGTTGTATGTGTACAGCTTGTTTGCCTGGTACCATGGAGTTCAGAAGAGGGCATTAGATTCCTCAGACACTGGAGTTACAGATGATCATGAACCACTACTTAGGTATTAGGAACCCAAACCAGTAGGTTCTGTGCTAGAACAAGTGCTCTAACCACTGAGACTTCTCTCCAGTCCCACACTGTCATTTTAAAGTACGGTCACTGAGCACTTAAGGGCCATGAAAACTTACCTGAATATTCTGAATCCTAATTATGATAATCCAAACATTTTAAAGCATTGATAATTATCGTTCTTAACTCAGCATGTAGTGGGAAAATCAACCACAGCTCCAGATTCACAGTGACACACTCAGTTGCTGGTAAGAAGTTAAAGTGGGAATCAGACAGCCCAGGTTTACACTAATGACCCTCAGGACCCAAGAGAACTATCTGAGACAGAGCTACAAGTGCTTTCAGGATAGCAAAGACATATTTAAAAATGTATTAATATTGACCATGTTGTTTTTATTACGTAGGGGCCTAGAATTCATCTCCCACAGCAAGTTTGTTTTGTTCTTATTTTGTTTTGTTTACATTTCTTATATAGCTACTATAAGTACTTTCAATTAGAAAATAAAAAGTTTTATTTTATTCTTTTTGTTAGGATCCAGGAGTCACCCCACAAACCACAGGAACACCGATCTCAGTCAGACAGGGATGGTTTATTGAACACACACCTAAAGACTGATCGACCAGGGCAACAGCTCAAAGCTGTGCTCTGGACATTTCTCAGGGCCAGCTTATAAAGGGTAAAACCACAAAACTCACAATGAGCTTATATGCAGGTGCTGGAAGTGCTGCCCCGGTGGTTGGCCCTGATTCAAGCTACTTTAGACATAACAAATCATATTGACCTTTAATTTGATAGATCCTATCTGAAGCTTATAATTGTGGAATTTCTTAAAATTAACAAACCTCATAACATACAGAACATAACAGGGTATGTGATCAGCATGACCCTGCTCTGAATTAAGTTATTTTTATTTTTGTATCAATTACTGGCAGGCATATTACAGCAACAATATGAAATAGCTGGTAGGCATGGAACAAAATGGCTACATCTATGCTAGGGGACAAGCCTCAACACTTTTGTAATTGTCAAACAAAAGTTCATGGTATTCTTAAAGAATTGTACATTTGGAGCTGGAGTAGTGGTTTTCAACCTGCAGTCGTAACTCCTACAGGGTGCTGAGTGACCATTCACCAGAGTCGCCTAAGACCAACAGAAAGCACAGGAATTTACATCACCATTCATAAAAGTAGTAAAATTACAGTTATGAAGTACCAACAAAAATAATGGTATAGTTGGGGGTTACCACAAAATGAGAAACTCTATTAAAGGGTTACAGCATTAAGAAGGTTGTGAACCACTAATCTAGAGAGATACTTCAGCGGTTAACAGTATTTGCTGCTCTTACAGAAGACTTGAGGTTGGTTGTCAAGAGCATTTACAACCTCCTGTAATTCCAGCTCCAGAAGACCTGATGCCTCCAGCCTCCAGACACCTGCATTCACATGCACATGCTACAGGCAGACATAATTACAAACGAATTAATATTAAAAAGAGTTGAAAATTTCACAGCAACACTAATAGGCGGACAGATAATCCACAAGATCTTTAAAATGAAAATGAGCCAATGAAAGGAATAGCGGTAAAAATAGATGCTGGTCCAATATTAAGATTTTTTTAAAAAGTAATTTATTATATTTTAGAAGTGTTTGCTAGTATGCTGCCTATGTTTTTGTCAACTAGTGTCACCTGAAAGGAAGAGACCTCAACTGAGGAGATGCCTCCCTAAGATCAACCTGAAGGCAAACCCATGGGCTATTTCTTAGTTAATGATTGATGTGTGAGGACCTGGCCCATTGTGAATGGTGCCACTTCTAAACAGGTAGTCCCAGGGTGTATAGTGTATAAGAATATGACCCAAAACCTCAAGAATAAGAGTCCCAAACAGTGGGTGAGGTGTTAAGGATGATAAATAAATAAGAAGCTGGGATGAGGAAGTCTTGTATAAATGGCCACCATCAGCAGAAAGCTGAGCCAGACACTGAACTACAATTCCCTTTGCCCTTTCATGGTGGGAACCTCTCAAAGACTTGGATTGGTCTCAACAAGAAAACAAGCCAGGAGGAGTAAGCCAGTAAACAGTGT
Source organism: Grammomys surdaster (assembly GCF_004785775.1). Classification (NCBI taxonomy): domain Eukaryota; kingdom Metazoa; phylum Chordata; class Mammalia; order Rodentia; family Muridae; genus Grammomys; species Grammomys surdaster. The sequence goes on along the minus strand of NW_021604712.1, from coordinate 10,865,539 downwards.
TCCTGCCCTGACTTCCCTCTATGATATACTGTGATCTGTAAGGTGAAATAAACCCTTTCTTCCCCAAGTAGTTTTTGGTCATGATATTTTAATCTCAACAAAAGAAAGCTAATTAAAGCATTTACTTGAGTATTATTTCCTGGACTATGGGCAATTAAATAATACACTAGGATACAACATCTAAACTGTAGATATTTGTGCTTGGGTAGAACGTTCTGTACATTTTTGCCATAGTTTGAATAGAGGTTATCAAAAGGCATTATACTTACATTATAAAATTTCAACATGGGAAGTAGGAAAATTATGAACCCCCTAAATTCTAACCACTCAGATCTAACAGTTCTCAAGATCTTGTCACATCTTGTTTCTTTGTTAAACCATCTCAAAGTAATTTCCACCATGTCATTTTGCCCTTACCTATCATCAAACAGGCACTCATTAGATGACATTATGCCTATCAGAACTGAAGGTAGCTCTCTGAAATGAGCATCTATCTATACACCGTTTATAAGTCAAACTTAGAAAATTGAGTTATAGAAGTCATTTTTCAGTTGACTTCCTTTAACCAGTATTTAACAAAATCCAGTCATTACAAATGTGATTGATTTCTTCATATTATTTGTGTTAAAGAACTTCCTTATGTTAATGGGACACATCTGTTAGACTTAATGAACCAAGGTTCAGCTATTATTAGTAAATTCTAGATATTGTCAGACTTTCATACTTTTATACAGTGCCTCTTTGCTTTTGTTTTGGTTTTTTCAAAACAGGGTTTCTCTGTGTAGTCTTGGCTATCCAGGAACTCACTTTAAAGACAAGGCTGGCCTTGAACTCACAGAGATCCACCTGCCTCTTCTTCCCAAGTACTAGGATTAAAGGTTTGTGCCACCATACCCAGCTCCAGTGTATTTTTTGGTTTTGTTGTTCCAGAATCTCATATTAGATTTATCTGTCATGTCCCCTTGAACTTCTCTTGCCCATGACAGTTTCTCAGACTTTGTATGTTGGCAGTGGCCTTGACACATAGGAAAACTTTCTAGTTGCTTTTAAGCTGTCTGTCATTGAGAGGTACCTGGCCTTTTTCTCCTGGTTGAACTGAGATTGCTGATTTGGAAAGATGAATGTCACTCTCATTGCCTCACATCAATAAATGTGACACAGTCAACAAGACACTGTTAATGTCATTGTTGACATTAACCTTGCCCATCTACCTGAGAAGTTAGTTCATTTTACCACTGTAAAGTAACCATTCTTTTTTTCCTACCATACTCTCTCTTTGGAAAGCAGCCATCATGCAAAGTCCTACTTAATAAGTGGAAAGTTTCATCAACCTAAACTTATGGCTATAGCTTCAGCTCCTGGAAGCTACTTAGATCTATGTGGATTGACATAGCACACCTTTTTTTTTTTTTTTAATATTTTCTATTATTGAAGTAGGAGAGGTGGCTTGACAGTTAAGAGTAATTGTTGCTCTTCTGGGGGACTCTTGATTCTATTCCACATCTCAACTCACGACTGTTTCTTGGTTTGCTTGTTGCTGTTGGAGTGTTATTGGTCCCAAGCTGACTAATAAATATATCCCTGTGTCTTAGTTAGGGTTTTACTGCTGTGAATAGACACCATGACCAAAGCAACTCTTATAAGGTCAACATTCAGTTGGGTCTGACTTACAGGTTCAGAGGTTCAGTTCATTATCATCAAAGTGGGAGCATGGTAGCATTCTGGCAGGCATGGTGCAGGAGTTGCTGAAAGTTCTCCATCTTCATCTGAAGGCCACTAGAAGACTGGCTCCCACACGGTTAGGAAGAGGATCTCGTTGTTGCCTATCCCCACAACAACACACACTTTTTCCAACAAGGCCACACCTACTCCAATGAGGCCTTACCTCCTAATAGTGCCTTTCCCTGGGCCAAGCATATTCAAACCATCATACTGTATGTAACCCTGTAGAATATATGAGTTGCCACTTAAAATCACGTAAACTCTCCTTGGCACCTGCAGCCTGATCCAGTCTCACATGGAGCTCCCACTGTCCCTATCACTCGTCTGATTTTCCTTTCCTACTGCAAATAAGCATAAGACACATTGAAGAGACTCAGCAGAGAATTATACAAGTTTAGGGTCTTGTAATGGAGAGCAGCATTTTGATAGCAGCTTTGTAAGGTTTTCATTTATAGTTTTAATCACAAAAGTCATTACCAGGTAGGAGTTCTGTGGGAGGTGGGGTGGGATCAGGAAAGAATATTTGCTGAGTACCTACTATGCACAAACTGCTAAGAACATATTTTTTTCATGGTCACTTATTTATTTTTGATACAAGTGTACATGACACACGTTCTGACAGCTACCCACCACCACAGGTTAGGGAAGGCGGTTGGGGAGAATAGCTGGTGGGTGCTGTCAGTGCCTTGCCAGCCTTCCCAGCTGCAGCCAAATCCCCAGGCCTTCAGGGGTGGGTCACTGTAGGTGCAGGTAGTGATGTGGGTGCTGGCCTTGCAGAGGCTAGGGGAAGGGGCTCAGTTCCACTAAGAATATTATTACAATGTCACTTTATTTTAATCTCTAGTCAATTCATGGTAGATGTTTGTGCTAGTAGATTTCCTTCCCTGTAAGAAATAGCAGAGATGATGAACTTGTAAAGATGAAAGGTTTATTCTGGCTCACTGACTTGGAAGTCCCAATCTGTGACTTATTATTCTCCTTGCTTAGGATAAGGCAGCACACCATGGCAGGGAGCAAAGAACACCAGGAAGGAGGACTGACTGTGGCTCCACTGTCTTCTTCAAAGGCATAGGCTGAGCCCTCCCTCTAAGCCTCCTTACTAAAGGCTCGCTATCTCCCCACAGCACCTACCTGGGAGCAAGTGTTCACTAATGAACCTTTGGGGAACTTAAGATCCACACTTAACAATCTCCTTTTTTTTTCCATTATAAATGAGAAACCCAATTCTCTCAGAAAAAGTTTGTTCAATATTAAAAGAAATCCATAAAGCATAATATATGCAATGTAGGTTACAAAAAGAAATATCCATAGATAGAAAACGTCTTTGGTGTTGCAATTTTCAGAATTTTTTCCACTAAAAAACTTAGTCTTATTTTGTTTTTGTTTGTTGTTGATGTTGTTGTTGTTTGGTTTTTGTCTTTTTTTTTTTTTTGTGCTGAGGATGGAACTCAGGGCTGACTACATGAACTCTAGATAAGTGCTTCATGACTGAGCTACCCTACCCGAGCACATGTGATGGTTTAAGAATAGTCCTGTCCAGAGGCAGAGGAAACAGATGGCACAAACTCAAGCCATACAGCAGCATTCGGTATTTTATGATCTCAGAGGCATCCGTATTTTTCTCCTTTTCCCAGGTGGACAACATCAATGCAGCTGTGATGGATCTGAAGAAAAAGAAGATCCGTAGTCTGAGTGATGAGGCCAGAATAGGAGCACATGGGAAACCCGTGATTTTCCTCCATCCCAAAGACTGTGGTGGGGTCCTTGTAGAACTGGAGGAAGCATGATTTATAATAATTGTGAGAAACTTGGTTAATTGACCCGAGCAACCCTTATCAACATTATCAGATGCTACTGCTTCCTCTACTTTAAAACTTTAATTGCAGAAAGATTAAAATATATGCACATGTATATACATGTGTGCATTTGTTATTTGAATTTGAATGAAATCTTAATTACCAAATGCTTGACATTGTTAAAATAATATTCATAGGTACTTCATCTTACCTCTCCACTCAGACAGATCTCCCACATCCTCCTCCAGGGTCTAGTCCAGTGAGTTTCCCTTTTCTTCTCCATTCACGCCTTCTCCCCAATCCACCAGATCCAGCCCAGGTCTCACACTGAGTTTCTCAGCTTAGTCAGGCCTCCTCTGCCTGAGCTGCAACTGAGCTCTAGGCTTTTTCTTTAACAGTTGTACCTATCTTCTAACTCACAGGCCCCTCCCACAATAATCTAACATTTTTACCTAGTCATATCTATCTCCACACCCTTAGCTTGGATGAGGAAGAACATCCCATACATCACCCTAGTCCCCTTGGTCCACCTGACTTGTTACACCCAACCCACTTCTGGTAACTACAAAAAAACCCTCCCCCCAACACCCTCTCATCTGCCCCAACCTGCTTTGTCCATATCAGATTTACAAGTAACCAAAGAAACTCACATGTCCAAATCCCATCACAGAAATACCAACAATATGAAAGATCCAATTAATATCTTCTCTCTATAACCTCCCAGCTGTATAGAAATGTGTGGCAATGAGAATTTCCTAGATGAACTATAGGATACACAACTTAAAAGAACAACAATCATAGACTTTATCAAATAATTTAAGGAGTTTAAAGAAGATACAAAATTAAAAGAGAAAGAACTTAAGGAGAAGAAAAACCTTAGTGATGCTCAAGAAAATACAAACACAAGGCTGATGGACAGAGCAACGCCATCCAGGACTTGAGAATGGAAGTTACTAAGGAGATAGAGTCATCAATGAGGACTCAAGCTGAGATGAAGATGGAATTGAAACACCCAATAACTTAATTTCAACTAAAAAAGCCAAAGAAAAGCCATACATGTAGAATGAATCAAGCAGAAGATAGAATATCAGGACTTGAAAGTAGAGGATCAAATCCAAATAAGCAAGAATATGTGCACTTCACAGAATCCAAACAAACAAAAGCCAAAAAGGGAAGGAGCACACAGGGAATAAGATACCATAAAAAGCCAAACTTTTGAATTATAGACATAGACATGAAAAAATAATCCCAAGTCAATAGCATAGAGCAGATCTTCACCAAGATCATAGAAGAAAATGTCCTCAAGTTAAGGCAAGATGTCCATATAGATACCAGAAGTACCCAGACACCAAATACACAAGACAAGAAAGAAGATCCCCACAGCATATTGTATTTAAACATTAAATTTACATAACATGAAAAGTATATTAAAAACTGTGCAAAAAAAAAAGTCACATCTAAAGAAAAACTCAACAGAATAACAGATGATTTCTCAATGGAAACTCAAAAAGTCAGAAGAGCCTGGAGCAACGCATCCCAAGTCCTAAAAAACTAGGACTGCCAACCTAGACTGATATACCCAGCCAAACCATCTGCCATAATTGAAGGAGAAATAAATTATTTCCATAATATAAACAGATTTTTAAAAGGTATATCAAATATACTAACCCTACAGAAAATATAGCAAACAGTATTTCAGGCTTAAGAGAGGAATGAGTATAGCAGAGAGACTGGAAAGAAGTAATGAATTCTTAATTTTTAAAGCACAAAAAAAAAATCACTGAAAACACAACGTGAAAAAATCAATATAATGGCCACAATTAACACATACTTCAATAATAATTTAAAATATTAGTAGCCTCAACTTTCAAAAACAAAAAACAACCAACACAGACTAACTGGATAGATCAAGAAACAAAATCCATCTATCTTTTATCTATCTATCTATATATATAAATAAAAACCACCTTTTAGCTTTAAAGATAAGCACTGCCTTAAAGTAAAAGGATAGACAAAAGTACTCCAAATAAATGGCACCAGGAAGCAAAAAGGCATTGTTACCTTACTTAATAATATGACAAAATAGACTTCAAACTAAAACTGATCAGAAGAGATTAAGTGGGGCACTTCACTTTAATCAAGGGAACAGTTAACCAATAAGACATTACTATCCTAAACATATATGCACCAATCTCAGGGATGCCCGATAGCATTTTTTAAAGTACTACTGGATTTAAGGACACAAATTCACATCAATCCATTAATAGTAGGTGATTTCAGTATGCCACTTTCTCCAGTAGACAAGTGATCTGGACAAAAATAAACAGAGAAACATGAGAATCATTTGACACCATACATCAAATGTACTTCACAAGTATGCATAGGATACCCCACCCAAACATCAAAGAATGCACATTCTACTCGGCAGCATACAGAAACTTTTCTGAAATGGACTACATCCTGGAACACAAAACAAATCTTTACAAATTCAAAGAGATTAAAACAACTCCTTGGATCCTATCTGATCACAATGTAGTACAACTTAAAAGTGACAGCCAACGAACCTCTAGTCAATTTCCAAACTCATGAGTATTAACTTATTATTGGATGAGAAATGAGAAAAATCAAGAAATAAAAGATTTCCTGGAGCTATACGAAAATGAAAACATGACAAAACTCCTGAGACATGTTGAAAGCAGTTCTAGGAAGGAAATTTATAGCTTTAAGTGAGTACATTTAAAAAGTTAGAAAGGCCACAAATAATAGCTTAACAATACAACCCAAAAAGTTGGAAAAAACAAGAACAAACCAAATCCAAATCCAGTTACTTGTAAAAAAAAATTAATAAAAATCAGAGTAGAAATCAGTGAAATAGAAACAAAACAATAAAAAAATCAATGAATCTATTGAGCTAGTGCTTTGAGAAGACAAAAAGACTGACAGACCCTTAGCCTGAGTAACCAAGAGAAAGAGATGATCCAAATTAACAGAATCAGAAATGAACAGGGAAACACTACAACAAACACTAAAGAAAGTCAGAAAATTATAAGAAAATATTTTAAAACCCTGTTCTCCATTAAGCTGGAAATCTAAAAGAAATTAGTGACTTTCTAGGTTCAGTCAAACCATCAAAATTAAATCAGAAGTCAACATCTTGAACAGACCCATAGCAAATGAGGATATTGAAAAAGATTAATAATAATAATAATAATAATAATAATACATTCCAGCTAAAAAAATGTCCAGGGCCAGATGGATTTACAACAGAATTCTACCAGACTTTCAAAGAAGATTTACAACCATTCCAAGAGATAGAGATAGTGATAGAGATACAGAGACAGAGACAGAGACAGAGACAGAGAAAGAGAGATGGGGGAGGGGGGAATTTCTACAAAGCTAGTATCACTCTAATATCCAAACCAGGTAAATGCACAACAACAAAAACTATAGGCCAATATCCCTGATGAATATAGGTTCAAAAATGCTCAACAAAATACTTGCAAACAGAATGCATAAAGACGTTGCACACTGTGATGAAGTAGGCTTTATCCTTGAAATGCAAGGATGGCCTAACATATACAAGACAATACACTTAATAAATCATATAAATGGAATTAAATCATTATCATCTCCATAAAAAATATTTGACAAAATCAAACAGATTATCAGAATAAATGTTCTAGAAGATGAAGGGCTAGAGGGAACGTAACTTGAACATGATGAAAGTTATGTACAAGAAACACACAACTAACATCATCCTAAATGGAAAAAATTCAAAGCAATCTCGTCAAAATCAAGAATAAATGAGGGATGACCACTATCCCCACTCCTTTCCAATATTGTGCTCTAAGGACAACCTAGAGCAATAAAGCATGAAAGAGAAATTCAAGGGCTATAAACGGGAAAATAAATTAAACTATTTCTATTTGCAGATACCATGATATTATATATTAGAGATCTCCCAAATTCTACCAGAAAATTCTAGAGATGCTAACCAAATTCAGTAATATGACAAGATACACAATCAACTTGCACAAATCAATAGCTTTTCTATATATCAACCAAAAAAATGTACAGAGAAAGGAGCCATGGACACACTCCTCTTCACAGTAGCTTCAAAGGAAAAAAATTATCTATGAACAAACCTAGTGAAGGAAGTGAAGGCCCTCCACAATGAAAACTTTAAACCTCTGAAGAATGGTAGAGAAAGACACTAGAAAATGCAAGACATCCTATGCTCATAGATTGGTAGAACTAATATTATGTAATTGACCATTTTACCAAAAGCTATTTACAGATTAGATGAAATCTAAATCCCTATGTCATTCATCACAGAAATAGAAAAAAAAAACCCTATCCTAAAATTCATATGGAACTACAAAAGATCCAAGAGAGACAAAACAATCCCAAGAAAAAAGGAGCAACGTTGGAGGCATTACCATTTCAGATCTTAAGATATATTACAGAGCCAGAGTAATGAAAATAGTGTGAGACTGACATAAAACCATCATTTATACCAACAGAATAAAACCAAAGGCCCAAGATGGATACACATAACTTCAGCCATTTAATATTTAACAAAGATGCCAAAAATGTCATCTAGAGGAAAAAAAATCACCTACAACAAATGGTCCAACCTACCACCATCATAAGAAAACTTACTTGAAATATATGATATATTAATGGGTTAAAAGTGAAAAATCAAAAGAATAACTGTCATACAACATATCTTCAAGGATGACTAGAGCGGCAATGTTCTTGCAGAGTGAGTAGACCTCAGAACAAATAAAATGCCAGGAAGAGAAAAATACGTTATGTTATGGTATAGAATGCCCCAAGCACAAGACGACAAATACTAAAATTGCTATACCAAATGATACAATTGGAAACACAGAACTCAAAATTGACACAATAAAAAGATCAATGTAGTAACAGTTTGTAACATCAATGATTCTTTCTAACAACATATAGAAACTTTAAAGAAAACAACCCTATGAAGAACTGAAATGTACCACCTACTGATGTTGAACATGCTTTCTTTTTTTGACTTTATTATGTATTTTATTTTTATTATTTTATTTATTTACATTTCAGATGCCATCCCCTTCCCCCATTTCCCCTCCCTAGAAAACCCCTCTCCCATCCTCCCTCCTCCTTTTTGCTTTATATCATTTTAATTACATGCAAGTATTAAGGTCAATTCTAGGTTGAGGAACTAGTAATACAATAGATGCAAATAGTCAAGGAACAAGCAAGACAATAAACATAAATAGTCAAAGAACAAGCAAGGCAATAAACAGAATTCCATGAACACTCCTGTGGTCACTGTTTCTAAGGGCTTGTAATGATGACCAAAATATCTGAGCCTACTTCCCTGTCCTAGCCCAAAGTCATTTTCATGTCTGAAGCCTACTTCCTTGTTCTAGCCTAAAATTTAGATTCTTGCTTGAAATTACTTCTTTGTTTTAGCCTAAGATTTAGATCCCTGCCTGAAATTACTTCTTTATTCTAGCCTAATGTCAGATTCCTGCCTGACAGAAGTGCATTACTTTTGATAATGCATATTCCACGAAGGGTAAGGAAGGCATTCTTGTCAGAACGACCTAAGATAGGCTCAGTCTTGTTTATGAAATTAAAAAGGGGGAGAGGTGGAGAGCTTTGGGGGCTGCTTGGCAAGAATCTGACATGGACCAAGGACAAGGAACTGGGCTGCTTAGCAGGAATATGACATTGGCCAAGGAGAAGGATGTGAACACCCTTTCTTTTGGACACATGAGGGAGCTATTTGGCATCATCAGACAACACGCATAGAATTAGTGAAAGCCTGGAGACTATGTCCTAGTCCCAGCTGAGTCAAATTATGTCAGTGGTTTACACATTGAGATGAAGCAAGTCTCATGGGGACATGAAGGTGGAAATGCAACAATTATTTTATAAAATTCATAAGTTACCTTATAAATTTCTTCTTTTATGAGTAGAATTTAGAAACAATATGCACAAAATGGCATATGTGCAGGTTTTGTAGTGACTCAGCACCCATCACTTTTTATGATTTTGTTAGATACCTGTCTTTATCCCTACCCATCTGAAGACTCAGGAAGTCCTTCCTGTTAAACTTTAATTCCATCATTTGTGCCAGTGGTGGAATTAAGATCAGATCATCCATACCTGGACAAAAACAGGGCAAAAATGCTTCCTAGAAGGATCTGGAAGTGTTCTCTTCTACTCCTAAGTAAGAAGGTTAGAGTTGGAAGAAGTTAGCTTCTCATATCAGAGGTGAACAGGGAGACAGATATCTATGGTTGCTACTAGCAACCACCCAACACCATGAAAAAAATTAGAGTAATTATCCTTGTTGGCAGGGTAATGTGAAAAAGCTGACATTTAAAAATGTGTTTAGTATTGAATAGAAAATTAATTTAGTTATATTTGTGAGATGTTTAAAATTAAGAATTTTTTTCTAGTAACATTATTACTTAAAATGCTAATTATCCAATACATTTACATAATTTTAAAAAGCTTGATTAGGATTCTTTGAGCATTAAAAATAAAATGAGCAAAATAATTACACCTTAATAAGTACCTTAGCCATATTTGTCTATGTTTGCTCATTCTTACATTTTTCTGAAGGATTCAGTATAGGTGTTGGGAGTTGAGGAATCACCACACAAACCATAGGAACACCAGTCTCAGTTAAGCAAGAATAGTTTACTGAACACATATCCCAAAACTGAATGTTCAGGACCACAAAAAGGACTTGGAAGCCTCATTGTGGCAGCTATCTATCCAGACAGCAGGCTTCTTATAGGAAAACCCAGGTTCAAAATTTCAAAGGCAAGGAGGGGAACATTTTGGCTAACTAGACAAAGCATTATCAGCTAATCTTTAAGCTCATTGGTCCTGAGTGAGCTAAGAAGGGAGGGGTACAGGGAATTGCAGTACATTGAGATAACAGAGCATAAGTAATTCAATCATAACTTTCTGCTTATTCGTAGCATTTTTCAGTGTCTGCTATGGATAATTACTTCTGGGACGTAGAGTCTGAGAACCTGAACTTAATTTCACCTTATGAGCAAAATGGAGAGTGAATACAAAATGGCTACAGTTATGTTAAAAGGAGCAGGCCTCAACAATAGGAATATGAAACTTTAAAAAATAAAATGGTTCAAGTTTTTAATATCAGTTTATAGTTAATATGTTGAAAATTGTTGATATCTAGATAATTCACTCTTTTCTATATATATACCGTATACTTTTTCTTTTCAAATAGATTCTACAGTCTACGGCTTAGGGCAAAATTCAGCAGAAAAGGAAGTTTTAGCCTCTACTCTGCTCGGCAGGATAGCCTCATCACTGCCAGCCTCTCCCTAAAGAGGAGTGTTTTGCTCTTTACAAGTAAACCTGCGCTGCTGCAGCAGTCACCATCAGGTTCTGCGAGGTGCATGGTATGTGGTTTGGGCATATGTATGATGACATGTACCTCCCACTAAGGTATACAGAAAGCTCATGCCTGAAACTCCTCTGGGTTGTGTCTGTTAAGCTCCTGCCCCAACCTGCTAGTCACTGAGTGCTTTAAATCTCCATAGCTCCTCCCTCCTTCCCTCCTTCCCTTCTTCCCTTCTTCCCTTCCTCCCTCCCTCCTTTCCCCTCTTCCTCCTTCCCTTTTAAAATGTATTTTATTTTATTTTTTTACTTTAGACAAGATCAGATATTGAAGCCCAGGTTGGCCTAGAACTCACTATGTAGCCCAAGATGCTTAAGAAAACGACAGCCACAGATACTTTATGTGTGTGTTACTCTCCTTACAAGAAGAGTTGGCTCTTTTTGAATACTTTTAATGTTCAAGGGATCGTTAGTGATGCATCTCTCTCATATCTGACATCAACAACACCTGCCATGCCCTTTTAATGAGTTTGAGTAGAACTCACCAATTTTGTTGACCATCTTCAAGAAGCATCTTTTAATTTGGTTGACTTCATTTTCTCTTTCCGTCTCCTATTTGTGACGCCACTCACTTCTACTCTAAGATGTACTTGTTTGTTTGATTGTTTTCTGGTTTTGCACGTAGAAAATGAACCCAGTTCTCCTTTGGGTACGCTTTGTTGTGGCCTGATCTGTTTAATGAGCTCTCCTTTGTCCAGGTCCTAAGGTGGAAGCATAGACTGTTAGTTTTAGAGTTTTGACTATTTTTCCCTAACATATTCATCCAATGCCATAAATTTCAACCTAATTGCAGCATTTTTATTAGTTCGGAGTATTTTTAGATTTGTCATTTCTTCGCCCATCTGTGATATTTAGAAGAGCCATGCTTAATCACTAAGCATTTTGGTGCTTACTAATTATTTCTGTCACTGGTTTCTAGTTGGCATTGATCTGAGAGCATCAGATATGATTCCCCTCTCTTTAAACTTGCCCAGCCCTGTGTCCTGGTACAGAGCATGCTCTAGTGACAATTCCATGTGAGTTATGGGAGAATGTGGACTCTGCTATTGAATGAAGGGTAACAGTTGTCAGCGCCCGCTGATGAGTGCTATTGAGTTGAACTATGTTTGCTGATTTTCCACCTGTGAGTTGAACTCTTTGTCATAGTATATTTGTCTTTTTGGCTTCACTTAAAAAAAATCAGATTTCCTCTCATATACTGATGCTCTGATATTAGCCACACACACAACAGAGATTGTGTATTCTTAGAGAATTACTCTGTTATTTTATCAACGCTGCCTGAAGTTAATACTGCTGTTCAGGGTTCTTATGGTTGACATCAGCATGTCTGTCTTCTCGGTAACTCTCCTTGTACTCTGAAGGTGCCCGCACATTTACACCATATTTCTCATAGACAACATGTAGTTGAGTTGTTTTTTTTTTCCTTCTGAGTTTGTTAATTGTGTATCTGAATGATCATCAGTGTAGTAGAAAACACACTGTCTACCTTATAGGCTACCGTTTTCTATTTGATGCTATTTTCTCATTACTTTTCTCTTTTTAATTTTTATACTTTTGTGGTTTTAATTAAACATTTTTAGTTCTATTTTCTTAGTTTCTCCTTCCTTAGGTATCAATGACACATTTTAAAACTTTCTTAGCAATGCTCTGCCATCTGTAATAGCATTAGCAACCTATCTAACTCCTCTTTCTTTCTCTGTACTTTTCAGCTTTATTGGGGCTTGGCTGATAAAATTAGATTATTGGAGGTGTACGACATGTTTTTTTTTGGGTTTTGGATATTTTTATTTCTTCATTTTTTTATTATCAAAAGTGGCTGAAATAAAAAATATAATTGAGTCTCATCATTATAGTCATTATGGAAATGGCTTTAAGAGAAAACTGGTCAGATGAATATTATTGCTTCCCGCTTTTCAACTGGTAAGATAGTTGCCATTGATAAAACAGACAAGCCCAGAGAATCTGTCCAGAATATTCAAGATATGGTATATTATACAACATGCCTGTTCTCGGGGAGAACATCTAGGCCATAATTATGTGTATTTCTTGATCTCATCATACAAGACAAGCAGAAAGGCATCACCCATGCCTCTGAGACCGTTGGATCATGAACCCTTGAAAAAAGCCTTGCTTCCTTCATCGTGAGCGGTCTTCCTCCAGCAGTCAAGCGTGCCTGTATACATGATACCAGTTCCTTTACATCCCGACTGCATCATCATACGACTACGGTGAACCGTATCAAAAGGATAGGAAGTCAGGCCAGCGACAGCAGTGACAGACTGTGCAATCATCCAGCTGATGAAGATGTGAGTATTCTTGGGATCTGGGAGCATTCGATTTGCAGTGTCATAGATAACAAAGTAGGCATGTCGGTAGATGATAATGCCCTGTACTGATACAGTAAAGCCTGGGTACAGGCCCTATATCCCATCAGATTTGCAGATCGTAACCAGGCAGTCACCAAGCCCTTTGAATCCCCTTTCAGCTCCTGCTTTGCCCACATCAGCTGCTAGACAAGTATGGGCAAAATCAAGAGGGTACAAAAAGCACAAGGATGTGGCCCCAGCGGCACCACCCGATGCCAGGTTCCCTGCAAAGTAGCACCAAAACTGGGTCCTCTTGTCCACACCACCCAGAAAGATCTGCTTGTATTTATCTTTGAAGGCAAAGTTGAGAGCCTGGGTAGGGAAGTATCTGATGACATTGGCCAGGCTACCACGCCAGAAGGACAGGACTCCCTGTTCCTTGGGGATACGAACCACATAGTCTATAATGCCCTTGTGTTGCTTATCTGTCGTGATTTGCTTTCTGGCATGCTGCACCTGCCGCAGCAGCTTGACCTGCTCGATGGGTGCTACCGCCATCTTGGAGATGGCCGCGATCACTCCCCCGGCCAGAAAGTCCTTGGTGAAGGACACAGCGGCATCTGTCATGTTGAAAGCAAAAAAGAAGAGGCAAGCGAGTGCGGGACAGGCCTGAGTTGACAACCAACCGGCTTTGACTCCCGGACTCTGGCCAACATGTTTGACATATGTATATACTTTGAAATGAGTGCTGCAACCAAGCCAGTTAGCGTATCTATCACCCCACCTAGTTACCTGGGTGTGTATAGTTTGAACATTTAATACTTACTTTCTTTGAAATTTTATGATTTTCTCATACAATACATTTTGATCATATTCTTTCCCCTTCCCACCACTCCTCTCAGATCCTTCCCTCCTCCCTATTATCCACCTGCTTCTGTCTTTCGGAGTTCCATTGAAAAGTCAGGTGTTATTCCAATGGGCCTGCTTTAATATGGGGCTTAGTTTGTTTTCTTTGCAGCTTTTAGTATTCTTTCTTTGCTCTGTACCTTTAGTGTTTTGATGATTATGTGTCATGGACAATTTTCTTTTCTGTTGCAGTTTATTTGGTCTTCTGTATGCTTCTCGTGCCTTGATAGGCATCTGTTTCTTTAGATGGGGGAGATTTTCTTCCATGGATTTGTTTTAAAATATTTTCTGTGCTTTTGACTTGGGTTTCTTTATCTTCCTCTATACCTAGTATTTATGGGCTTGGTCTTTTCACTGATGTCACAGATTTTCTGGTTGTTTTGTGCCTGGATATAAATATATACATATAAATGTGTGTGTGTGTGTGTGTGTGTGTGTGTGCATATGTGTATACACACATATTTATATATATGAAGATTGCACATATTTTTTGACTGCACTGTTTATTCTATCTTGTCTTTGATATTGAGATTCACTCTTACATGTATCATAATGTGATGGTGAGGATTTCTTCTCAGGGTTTTGTTTGACATCCTAAGATTTTTATTTCCAGTTTTATTCCAGGTTGGGTTTTCTTTAGTGACCCTATACTTTTGTTAGCTTTTACATTCGTGTCTTGGATTGTTTTCATTGTTTTATTTAACTGTTCTTCTTACCAGACTTCACCAAGGGGTTTATTCATATCCTCTTTGAGGCCCTTAAGCATAGTCCTAGTTGTCATTTTGAAGTCATTGTCTTGTGCTTCAGCCAAATTGCTTTTCTCAGAGCCCATTGCAGTAGGGTTCCTGGATTCTGGAGGAACCATATTGTCTTAATTCTTCACATTTACATTTGTGGATTTTCCATTAGTTCAGCGTTTTGACTTTTAGGGTTTAATGGCAGCACCGAGTCCTTCATTTTATAACAAAAACTGAAGTCTGTAGTTTTCAAAGTCTTTTTATACCACTAGTTATTCATTTCTGAAATACATGTTTTTAATTACCTTTAAAAAGTGTTTTGAGGGTCCAGAGTGATGTTTTGGTATAAAAGCCTTGGCTGCTCTCTCACGGAACCCAGGTTTGACTCCTGGTACCTACATGGTGTCTTACAACCATCTGTAACTCGAGCTCCTGGGGATTCAATGCCCTCTTCTGGAGTCTGCAGTATTGAGATATGCCTGTGGCACACATACATACATAAAAGCAAAACACCCATACACACAACAATAAAATAAAATAAAAAATGTCAAAAAAAGAGAGATTATTTTGAAACAGGGCTACACTATTCATCTCATTTGGCCTGAAGTTTTTTTATGAGGTTCAGGTGGGCCTCCAAGATCAAGCCAGCCCAAATTTCAGCAATCCCCACCCATTACATAGATGCTATTGGCTGTAGAGAATTCTGGGGAGAGAGAACCTTTATTCTTTGAGGGAGTGGCCACTGGTTGGCTTCCCATACCCCAGTGGATGCCCCACACTGATCCTTGTATGGACAGTACTGACTGAACTTGCTGGGTATAAAAATAAAGGACATGAAGAGCCTGGGGGAAGGATATGTTGGGGGAAGATATTGGGAAGGTTGAGGGAGGAAATGGGAGGTGGATATAATCACGTTTCCTTGTATTCTGAAGAGTAAAAATATCATAATAAAAAACCTTATGGTTGCTCGCCTCGCTACCATAGCCAGCATTGAACTACTGTTTATATGAGCCAGTTGTCATTCTTTTTCAAGCTTTTTGATTGTGTACATGTGAGTGTGCATGCATGTGCGTGTCTGCATACTAGTGCCAAAGGGTGTGTTTGTGAAGTCTACCATGTGTGACCCACAGACTTTTTGGCAAAAGCCTTTTCCTACTGAGCCATTTGACCTACACAAATTCCTTATTTTTACAGCCAACCTGAGTTGAGGCTTCTGTTACTGAAAACTGAAAAGATTCTAATTACATAAACATGAAGCAAGCAAACCTCAATTGAAAAGACCTGGCACCCATACTGATTAAGTCAAAAGTTTTGCAACAAGGGCAAGAACTTGGAAAAATATTGCTTAATGTAGTTTCTGCAAATGGGCTCTAAATTACTTACTATCTTTTGAAACTTGATTTTAAATGCTTGATTAGCAGTGATTGTGGTTGCTACTACAGGAGTGCTTCAGGGTGTCAGTTCAGTAAAAGTATACTATTGATGCTCACCTATTTAAGGCAAAGACAAGTAGGTCATTTACTTTACCACAGGCCACACAGTCTAGCCTTGCCCTGTGGTGAAACCTGAAAAGAAATTTCCCCTTTACGAAAGTTCTTGGTACTTCTAGAATTTGTATGTTCATCTCAGTGATGGATACAGATCATACTCAAACATCTTCCTTTCAAATGTCTCTCTGGTACTACTTGGTATAGTACCAGAACACACCAGAAAAAAGCTGTTGTTTAAGGCATTGGGGATTTTGGATCCACTGGAAATAAAATAAGAATGTCACATTCTGGGACCTGGGGTTACACCCCTTGAGAGAAGAAATGCCAGAGGGGAGGTTGGGCTCCTCCATTAGGGGATCCCTAGAGGGAAGCACAAGAGTCAGATACACAGCTCAGGGGCTGTGTGCTAAGCACTTTGCCTAGGGTCCCCAGAGGCTCTGAGAGTGTCTGCTCTGTGGTGCCATGGAGACAGGTAAGCCAATCCCTCCAGAAAGCCGGAAGCAAAATATGGTTTGGAACAACAGCCTCCAAATTACACAAATCATAAAACCACCAGGAAAAGAATGGCCACGTATTTCATCAGGTAGAGGCCCTTCTGCTCCGGCTTGGTGACCTGACTTCCATCTGGATCCCACAAGGTGGCAGGAGAGAACCTTTGTGTACAGTGAATGGCATGCAACTTTTCAGTCATACGTTCAAACAATTGTAAAGTCTATGATTTTTGGGAATACTATAAACACTGTCTTTTAAAACCAAAGTGAATTTGTCTTTTTACACTTACCAACATAATTTCAACAGACTGGAAACTGCTAGGGTGCAGAGGTGCCTTAAGCTAGTCCCACAAATGTTCTTGTATTGAGGATTGGTTCTCAGTGCAGCAGAAGACCCATGGGTGACTCCAGTGCTCTCTCAGAAAGAATGGTGGGACCCTAAAGAGATGTGATCCCTCCACACTACAGCAGTTTCCTGTTATGATCATCTCCAGGAGTCTGGCAGCTAATGGAGACCTCGATGAAGTCCATGTCATACTGTTTGAACTCATAGCATCAAAGCTCAGAGCTAAACAAACCTCCTTATTGTAGATAGCCTGCTTTAGGTTGCTTGTTAGAGTAATAACTGAAGAGACCCATACACTGTGGAATGCTCGCTTCTGGACCCCAAACTAGACACAGACCACATCCAAACACCAGTTTCCAACACAAAGAGATCTCTTATTAATTAAAACAGAGTCAAGATGTCTGGATCTGAATCAGGCAGAAACATCAGCAAACGGCTTTGCAGGAGTGATTTTTTAAAAGGGGGAAAAGGGAGAGGTCCGTTTTAGGATGAGCTAGAATGAATTGGTAAGTTCTAACTGAACACATTAGTCAGTGTAGCCAAATAGGGAATTTTAACTGCTGGACCTTGGTGGTTAGGCTCAGGAAAGAGTCAGGCTTAAGGAAGTGGAAAAATAAGGAAATGGACCTTACAGGCCAGTCAGCTTTAGGAATGTGGAGGTGCCTAAACAAAGGAATCTAAGGGTTTAGCAAAGTAGAGGGAAGAGGGGAGGGCAAGACCTGCCAGTGCCATGTTTGCCATGCTTGGGCCGGTTAAACCACTGGACAACAGTGAACAAACCTCTCTATCATCTATCTTAGAAAGACCATGAATAGCCTTTATGGAGAGCCAGAAATTTGCTCTTGTGCCTCTGACATTGACTGTAGGTTGAGTGTGTGTACTTTACTATATCGAAACACTGTCCTTCCTTTTCCCTTCAGGCTTTCTATTACAAAAGGTGCTGGATGTCGTCAAAAAGCCTTTTCTGCATTTATTGACATGATCATGTGACTTCTGTCCTTGAGCCAATTCATGTGATGGATTGTATTTATTGATTTCCTTTATGTTGAACCAGCCCCACACCTCTGGAATGAAGCCAACTTGATCTTAGAAATGATCTTTTGTATTAGTTCTTGAATTTGATTTGCAAGTATTTTACTGAGGACGTTCATGGCTATGCTCATCAGGAAGAGAGGTCTATAATTTTACTTTTGTCGTTGTTCTTGTTGTGTTGTGAAACCCAAACAGGAACAAGAACCATACACCGTACAAGTTATTGGGAAACCAAAACAGGTAACATATATCTTGTTCTGTTTGCTGTTAAGAATAAGTTCCTGTTTGTCTGATGTTTCTTTAACGCACCTGCACCCGATGTGTTTAATCACACGTGGGAGGGAGGTTTGTGGGCAGCAACTACGTCGGGATACATGCTTGCACCTGATTGGATGTTGGCAGGGTACAGAGGCAGGAAGTACGTCAGGATATATGCTTGCACCTAACTGGACCTGACAGACAATGTGGTGGTCTCACTGGTTAGCATTTTTAAGCCCTTGCAAAATGTGGCTATTTTCTGGGAACCTAGAGATGAACCTGGCCAGAGTTCTTCTTTCTGGCCAGTATTTAATTAAAACTTGCTTCAAAGTTGGCTTTAAATTGTGGTAGTTGTCTTTTTCTCGACCAGTGGGATTAACAATGCTGTTTTCTCGCTTTACAGTATCAAGGTAACACTTCACGCTGTAAAGCCCTCCCAGAATGCTGTGGTGAGTCTATTTGGAGCTGGACTTTTTTAAATTGGAAGATTTTTAGTTACTGCTTCAATCTCATCACTCAGTGTACAGCTGTTTAAGCTATTTATCTCACCTTGGGTTAACTTTAGGAGGCTATTTGTATCCACATAGCCATTTCTTTTAAAATTTCTTCTTTGCTGGAATATACCTTTTAATATTTTCACATTTGTGTGCGTGCGTGCGTGTGTGTGTGTGTGTGTGTGTGTGTGTATGTGTTAGTTTGGCTAAGGGTTTGCCCATCTGGTTTATCTTTTCAAAGGTCCAACTCTTTGTTTTATTCTTTGTAGTATTTCTCGTATTTTTATTTGTTTGATTTGATTTCAATAATTTCTTCCCCAATTTTAAATATTTCATTGTATCTGCTGCTCTGGGGTTTGTCTTGTTCTTGGTGCATCGTTAAATCATTTATTTGTGAACTATTTGTTTTTTTTTTAAGGTTTTATTTTTATTTTAAATTTCACGTGTGGGGTGCAGGGATGTGTGGAATGAGTGCAGGTGTGCACAGAGGCCAGAAGAGAGTGTTGAATCTCCTGGACCTGGAGTTCTAGGCAGCCGTGAACCATCCCATATGGGTCCTGGGAATGGAACTTGGTTCCTCTCAATACTTGCTCTTAGCCACTAAATCATCTCTGCATCCCTCCAGGCCCCACTTTTACCCATTTTCTCTCTTTTTAAAATATAGGCCCTTAAAATCATAAACTTGTATATTAGAGATGTTTTTATTGATTCTTATAGATTTGGCTTATATTTGTTTTTTTTTATGTTTAATCTTTCTCTTGAATTTTTTTGGTTGTTGTTTGTTTGTTTGAGACATGGTTGCACTATATAGCCTTGGCTTGGCTGGGACTCCCTATGTAGGCTAGACTGGCCTTGAACTCAAAGAGATCCACCTGCCTCTCCTTTCCATGTTCTTAGTGAGATTAATGGTGTGTACTACAAAGCCCAGCCTCTCATTCTTTCTTTTAGTGACACATCCATCATTCAGTGGAGTGTTATTTGTCATGAGTTCGCATGGTGTCTGTAGTTTCTACTGTGGTTCATTTCTAGCTTTATTCTGTCATGGCCAGATTGAATGCAAGAAGTTATTTCAGGTTTTTTTTTTTTTTTTTTTTTTTTTTTTTTTTTTTTTTTTTTTTTTTTGTATTTCTTGGGGCTTGCTTTGTGTCCTAAGACACAGTCAGTTTTAGAGACTGTTCAGTGTGCTGCTGAGAAGAATGTATGTTCTGTGGCATTTGGACACAGTGTTCTATAGAAGTCTGTTAAGTCTGTTTGATCCATTTAAAACCATCATTTCTCTGTTTAGTTTATGTCAGGCTGTTCTGTCTGTTGGTGAGAGTAGAGTATTAATGCCACACACTGCTTTTGTACTGGGTCAACCTGTGGCTTTATATTTTACAGCATAGCTTTATGAAATTGAGTGAACTGAGTTTGATGTGGATATGTCTAGAACTGTGACTCCCTCTTCGTGGTCTTCCCTTTAATTGGTATGAAGTGACCTTCTTTCTCTCTTCTTACTAGTTTCAGATTGCCGTCTCTGTTGTTAGATATTACAACAATGGCACCTGCTTCTTTCCTGGGTCCATTTATGTGGGTTTCCTTTTTCCATCCTTTCTTCCCAAGGTGTTATTTGTGTTTGAAGGCAAGATATGTTTCTTTTTTTTTTAAAGTTTTATTTATTTGTTTGTTTATTATGTATATGAGTTCTGTAGCTGTCTTCAGACATACTAGGAGAGGGCATCAGATCCCATTACAGATGGTTGTGAGCCACCATGTGGTTGCTGGGAATTGAACTCAGGACCTCTGGAAGAGCAGTTGGTGCTCTAAACCACCGAGCCATCTCTCCAGCCCCCGCAAGATATGTTTCTTGAAGGCAGGTAATGGATAGATCCTGACTTAAAATCCTTTTTCCTAGTCTGTGTCTTTTGATTGGGGAAACTGAGACCATTAATAGTCAGAGATGTCATGGAAAGGCATATGTTAGTTCCTACAAATTTGCTGATTTTGTAGTGTTTAGCTTTTTTTCCTTAATCCTCTCTTGCTTTATGATAATTTTAGCATCTTTTGTTTCTTCCATGTACCCCCCTTAAATGTGCCTTTTATTCTCTTTGGTATGAAAATCTCCTTGCCAATTTTCCTTGGAGAGCTAGCTTAGTGGTCATATGCTTCTTTAGTCTTTTATCATGGAATATTTTTATTTTTCCATCAGTTGTGAAAGCTTTGCTGAGTATTATATCTTGGGTTGTCCGATGTGGTCTTTTAGGGTTTGAAATGCATCTTTCATTACCTATATGATTTTTAAAGTTTGTATTGAGAGACCCAACTGTTATCCTGATGGGCTTACCTCTATGTGTGAGTTAATGTTTCCCTAATGTATCTCTCAAAACATCTTTTTTTTCACTCTGTATACATAATATAATGTGCATTTTTTCTGATCCTGTCTGTTTGAAAAAAAAATATAGATAGATAGATATATAGATAGATATATAGATAGATATAGATATAGATATAGATATAGATATAGATATAGATATAGATATAGATATAGATATAGATATAGATATAGATATAGATATATCTTAATACAAGGACGAATCTCCCTTTGCCTAGATTCAGGAAATTTCTGCTATGAAAATATTGTATTGAAAATATTTTCTATACTTTTTGCATACAGTTCTCTTTCCATGCCCGTGATTCATGGATTGGTCATTTGTCCCGGATCTTGTATATTGCATTCCTGTGTGTCTTTGAGTTCATTGCCCCTGACTAAATGTTCCAGTTTCTCCACCTTATCTTCAGGTTCCAGTATTCCTTCCCATGATGCCCTGATTGGTGGGGCTTCCTCCGGTCTTTTTTTTTTATTTGACTTATTGAAAATTTCATTTTCAGTATAATTTCACTTTGGATTTTTCAGTATTTCTATCTCTTTATAAGACTTTATTTTCATATCCTGCATTGATTTCTCTATGTCACTCCTTTTTTTTCCTTTTAGACTAATTCAGAAATTCTTTCATGCCCTCTTTCATGTATTTGAATGCTGCTTTCAATCTGTCTTCTGAATTCTTTGTCTGGAATTTCAACTTAGTCACTCTCATTGGGGGCGTTTGCTCAGACTTCAGTAGATATTAAGGGAAATGGGCTGTCTTTGTTTTCCATGTTGTGGATTTGCATTTGTGTGTCAGGAGTTAGACCACTGTATTAATTTTTAAAAATTATTTAAGTTGCCTTTCTTCTTCCAGTGGGAAGTATTTGTGATGTTCTGTAGGAAGTAGGTTATACTAGGATTGGGGTGTTATTTTCCTATGTAAGACTAGCATCAGAGGACTCAGTTCTACCTCCTAACTGTTACAACAGTCACTACCAGGGGATAAATCCACCTTGAAACAGAATAATAGCCAACTATCCAAAAATGCCTCACAAAGTGCCAATCACTTTAGGGAGAAAAGGAAATTAATGGCATTATACACACTGACATATTAGTTATTGTGGGTATAAGTGGAAAGAAGAAGGAAATAGAAGAAACAGATGCAGTGAGACTAGTGATTAGTATTGGGATGGACAGAGAGAGAGAGTAGAGGAGGAAGTGTGGATAGGAGGCGGAACTGTAAGATAAAAAATGGGGCTGAGGGAATTCAAGAAAAAGGTGAGAGAGAGACAGAGACATATACGCAGAGAGAATCAGAGACAGAGAGAGACATGCACAGAGAGACTATCAGATACTGTGGAACATGTTTGGGAGTCTGAAACACAGGGAGCCTGAGAACCTAGTCAGACTATGATTTTGTTTTGCTTTGTTGTTGTTTTTTAGAAGGTAACAATCAAAGGAAAAGATTAAGGAAAAAAGTGGAGGAACTGCAAAATAATAAAATCAAAGTATAGAGCAGGGCCAACTTGGCCATGAGTATTAAACTGAGATGGGTCAGATGGAGAGAGAAAGCTGAGTGGGCCTGACTGGCTGTGTCTGGAGTCCACATCCTCTGTGGTGAGTTGGCTTTTGAATCATAGAGTACTATTGTCCAGTCTTTGGCAGCACTTCATAGGTAAAGGCTCAGATGTGGTCACATCTCTGCAAATTCCTTCTGGGTGCTGGATGTCAATGCAGGCCCCACCCTGTGCAGCTCTCACTAGTGTCCTGCATGCTGATTGGAGCTGGTGTGAAAGTTCCATGAGACTCAGGTTCCCACCACAGCTTTCTGCAGTCTCCACAGGTTTTGTTTGCCAGGGTTTCAAGAGTTTACTCCTGTCCCACTTTGAAGTGGAAACTTAAGGGTTCTTTGGAAAGTTGGCTGGATGGTGTTTTGCTGGGGCAGACATGTAAAAGAACGTTTACCTGAAGTGGACACAAATGAAAGACTAAGGCAGACTCATGAAGGAATGTTTGGCTGAAGCAGACACAGGAGAGAGGATGTTCTGCTAAAGCAAGCACAGGAAAGGACACGTGATGAAAGATTCTTTGCTAACAACATGCATGTATTGGTCTGCCTTACATTGCGTAGTTGAACTGCATTTTGTCAGGACTCCACAGAGATAAATGCACCAAAAAAACTTCTGGTGGTGTGCTGCAGTTTTTTGCCAATTCCGCAGATTCAGACTGATTGGCAGAGTAACATCAGCTGAGACAGGTGCACATGCTGAGGCAAGACACATGCTGAAGCAAGACCGGTGGAGGACACATGATGTTTGGAAGGTATAAATAGGACTCAATGAACAGTCACAGAGACTGAGCTAAGCTTGCTTATAGAGCTAGTTGTACAATGCTTGTGGGTCTCGAGTCTTTACTGATTTTCGCTTCCCTGAGAGAGGCACAGCCGATAACTTTTCCTGGCGTTCATCCTGGTCCCTCCAGCTGACTCATGCCAAGGCTGAGGCCTGGTTGGTAGGTAATGTCACCACTGATTCATGTTTGTTATCCTGACTTGACTGAACTGAACTGCTGGTGTATCCATGAAGTGTTTGCAAGTGGATCGAGCTGCGGCTGGTAATCTGTGAGCAGACTGCTGATTTCCAGACAACACAGACAAGAGTTGCTCGAAAGAGCCATCATAAACATGTCTACTTCTCCCACCCCACTCCCCCATATCCTTTCTTTTCCACTACCTCTGGTGGGTGGTGGGCTACAAGGGAGGTTAAAGCATTTAAGAACCATCATTAAAAATAGGTTTTGAAAAAAAAATAAATTTACTTGGTCTGAGTTTCTCCACAGTATGGTTTACTAAATGCCTTAGAAGTCATTTAGTATGCTTTGTCAGTGGCTAGTGTTAGGCACACAGTGCTAGTGAGGAAGAATTTTTTGGCTTCTCAACCTTCTATTGCTGCTGCTGACCTGGGCAAGAGCTTTTCTCCATTACTTTTCTGATAATTTAGTTTTCAGCTTCCCCCAGATTATTCCCTGGAGACTCTACTCTGCCTGAGTGCCATTCACCATCTTGGATTCTATTTTTCCACTGATATGTAGATACACATCTGTGCATGCATTTGTGGACCAGTTCTCTTGCTCTTGTGATGTCAGGGCCAGCTTTCCTGATTGACAGAGGGGATGAGGGGCAAGGCGGATGGGAAGGACATCACCTTCACACCTCCACCACCCCACAGCAGATGATTGGCGGGGTCAGCTCTCCTACACTCAAACCTTCAGGACTGGCTCACCCGTGCCCCTGCCACCGGGGCCAGCTCCATTGTGCTGCACAGGGCCTGCTCTCCCGAGTGCTGCCACTGTTGAGAGGTGGGCTGGGGTCTCCAGTGAGGGGACTTCACTATGGTCTCAGGTGGAGGGCTGGCTACTCACAACAGGCTATTCCTGTCATCTCTCCCATCTCCAGTTCCATTTCCATAATGCTCAAGCTGTTCGGCTTCTCTTCTCTCCCATCTGTCCACCACACACGAGCACATTGTAGTAACGCCCACTGCAGGTGGGCCATGTGGCTGGCAGGCCTCTGGGTGGCCTCCTCTGCCCATGAAGCGTGGCATGGTGGCAAGTGGGCCTCTAGGTATCTATAGCACACCCGGATGTCATGGTGGTGGGCAGGCCTATGAATGTCTTCCCCCTCCTGTACCATGTGGTGTAGCAGCAGGTGGGTCTCTGCGTGTCTTCTGCTGCAGGCAGGTCTCTGGACTCTTCCTCCTCCAGCACTGCACTGTGTGGCAGCAGGTGGTGCTCTGTGTGTCTCTGAGTTTCTCATCCTCCTGAAGTTGGTTTATTGGTTATTTCTTCTATGACTTATGCATCAATATATTGCCCGAAACCCTTGATGAGCCCGAGGTCACAGTTTCATCTTGGAAATCTAGAACTTTTATGAGTTTAGATTTTACATTTAGATGTATGGTCTGTTTGAGTTAATTGTCATGAACCATTGCAGAGGATTTGATCACACTGTCAACCCTGAGACTGTATACTGGAAAACCCTGTTTCTGCTGTGGTGTGACTCAGCTCAGCTAATCCAAGAGCTTTCTGTTTATTAAGTAAAGTCAACCATAGGTCAAGATTCTATTTAAAAAACAGCAAGCCACCAGTTGTCAGGGATTGAACATGGGAAATAAAAACCATAGAGAGTTGGAGGAAGTCAGAAGGTTAGAGAGGTGCACAGGAAGTAGAAAGGAGGGACATTCAGTTCGAAGGGTTTTAAAGATGCTGTGAAGAAGGAGAAGGAGCATTTCCTCCCGAGTTGTTGGTTGAGGAGGAAGGTCAGCTAGGTGCTTTCCTTGCATATCTGAGCTAGTAGGCTTTCACCCCAGCATCTGGCTTCTGAGTCTTCATTTGGTAAAACTGAACGATTGAGGTTTTGTTTTAAAAACAACAATGTACAGTGCACGATATGGCTTAAAGTCCATCTTTTTGTGTACAGATACGCATGTATTTTTTCAAATTTGTAAAAAAAAATTCAGTTGCCTAATAGGAGAAGTATAGACTGGTGCATCCTGGAGACTTGTTGATCAGACAGTTTAGCTGAGATAGAAAGCTCCAGGTTGAGAGGAAAAGCCTGTCTCAGAAATAAGGTAATAAGGTGAAGATGGCTGGTCTTCATATGTGCTCTTATGGGCACAGGCACACACATACACACACACACACACACACACACACACACACACACACACAGAGACAGAGAGAGACAGAGAGAGACAGAGAGACTGAAATAGACAAAAAACCACACAGAGATAGACAAAGAGACAGATACTCACACAGTGAGAGACAAACATAGACACAGACACACACAGACACACACACAGCCTATTGCCTGTAGATGTGTGTAGATGTTTTGGAGCTGTATTCAGGTTTGTTGGTCTCTCTGTTTCTCTGTCTGTTTCTCTGTCATTATGGCCTGCCTAATTTTTGTTACCTTTGTGATGTCTTTCTAAAATATCTAAAACATTTTTTACTTTCCTTTTTTTTTTTTTTTTTTACTTTTATTTTGTGGGTCTCACTATGTAGCCTTGGCTGGCTTGGAATTCACTGATTAGACCATGCTGACCTTGAAATTACAAAAATCTGCCTGCCTCTGCCTCCTAAATGTTAGTAAATGGGCATAGGTCACACTGTCTTTAAAACCCTTCAAACTGAATGCCCCTCATGTCCTGTCCAGCAAGGCATTAAACAGGGTCTGGGGAGATCACCTAAGAGAGAATGGGGAAAAACGGGCAAACACAAAGGAACACGGCTTGTCTATAGGCTGATCAAACTGTAAGTTTTACTTTTTTACATATGGGTTATATACACAAAAAGGTAGGATGTGGGAAAGGGGATGATGGAGGAGCATAGATGTTCAGGGGAAGTACAGATATCTTCCAGAACAGAGTGTCAACTGGGTGAAGATTCAGGGGACAGATCACTATGACTCCGCCTATGATTCACTTGTCCTTATCTAAGTTGGTACTATCCACCAAGGTTACCTATATACAAGGTCTATGTATTCAGCCTGGCAATTTTCCACCAAAGCTGCTTGTTTACAATAGCTTCTAGGCATCTGTTTCAGTGTTTTTCCACAGAGACCCAAGACTTTGTGTTAGCAGGCATGTATGTCAGGCCTATTGCTGATTTTAGGCCTATGGTTGATTTTAGGCCTTCAGTGTGTAATCAGGGCTGCCCCCTGACACCCTCCTTTCTACTTCCTGTGCATCTCTCTATCCTTGTGACTTCCTCTCACTCTCTCTGTTTTTTTTCCCCCATGTTCAATCCCTGACAACTGGTGGCTTGCTGGTTATTTAGGTCAGGTATCCCTGACAAAACTACCACTTGAAATAAGGCAATATAAAGTGCCCAGCCTTGTGTGTCAGAGCTCTATTAGCTATTGTCATCCCTCCTCATATAAGTTGGATCATGCTGTGCCTGTACCCTGGGAGACAACAGCACCCTGTTCAAGGCTTATACTGTTGACTGCTCTTGAGGTAACGTGACCTGGGAGAATGGAGCCGGTAAATGAGGCAGACTAAAGTCTCATGGTAATAGCAAATTTTATTCACAGCAACAGATGAATTATACACTGAAGGTGAGGAGAGTCACACAAGTGTCCAGTCACAAGGTCAGGTGACAGAAATATGCTTTTGCATAAAGGCATACAAACAAATAATACCCAGTGTAATGAGTAATCTGAAATAAGCTCATTCTCCTCCACACCAC
Organism: Grammomys surdaster; assembly: GCF_004785775.1. Taxonomy (NCBI): domain Eukaryota; kingdom Metazoa; phylum Chordata; class Mammalia; order Rodentia; family Muridae; genus Grammomys; species Grammomys surdaster. Next base: position 10,837,928 of record NW_021604712.1, on the reverse strand, counting down.
CTAGGAGGAGCAGGAAAGCACGATGTAAGAACAGTTCCGTGGTTTTGAAGGAACTATGATCACAAGACTCTTGCCTTAGTCTGTCAGAGTTACAAGCACTCAGAATTCTCACACAGCTCCATTCCTGGACCGTGTTCTTACAGATACAAACCACTGCTTTGCTTTAACTGTATGAAATGAACCAGCACGCTTTACTGGTTAGCTGGTTACTTAAAGAAAAAAGCTTCTTTATAAGCATTCTGTTTCTGAAATACAGTAGTCATTTTATCCACACTGTACTGCAGTGTGAAAGCAGTAAATAGAAAATTTCAGAAATAAATAACTTCTGAGTCTGAAATTGTGTCTGGCCTGACCGTTGTGATAAAGCTTGGTATTGTCCCTCACTCAGGCTGTGATAGACTTTCCCCAGCCTAGCCAGGCTGCCTGTGTACCACTTGCCAGTTGCTTTTCAGTGCTCAGTGTTTTCTGTTGAGCCCACACTATGAAATGTAACCTTTTCTATATTTCTATTTCTTCCTGTACACCCACTTACTCCCTTCTCCCCTCAGCTTTTCTTTCAATATTCCATTTTCCCATCTTCCAAACATAATTTCATGTAAATAAAAAAAAGTCACAGTGTGATCAAATATCCTGCAACAGTACATGACAATTAACTCAAATAGACCATACATCTAAATGTAAAATCTAAACTCATAAAAGTTCTAGATTCCTAAGATGAAACTGTGACCTTGGGCTCAGCAAGGGTTTTGGGCAATATGTTAATGCATGAGTCATAGAAAAAATAGCTGACAAACAAGCTTCAGAAAGATGAGGAACTCAGAGACATGGGGTGTGGCAGCATGTGGGGCTCTGTGTATCTCTGAGGTTTATTTGTCTCAAAGATCCCTAAGGGACTCAGTCCATCATGGTTTGAAAGGACAGCTGTCTGAACATGAAGACAGCCTGTCACATCCCTTCATCAGCCTGGAAACACACAGAGGACAGGAAGTAGGGCCAAGCTACAAAGCCTCAAGCCCTACCCCTAATGACTTATTTCCTTTAGCAAGTCTTTGCCTCCTGCAGGTTCCATGGCTTTTCCAAGGTTCCCCAGCAGCTGGGGGACCAAACACACACACCGGTGGGGGGGCATTTCATATTCAAACACAGCAGTCATGCTATTTAGAACATGCTGAGTCAATTAGGAATGGTTTCAGTTGCGATCGAGAGAAAGTCTGTCTGAAGTGGTTTGCGGAAAATGGAGGATGATGTCTCAGGTAATGTGAGGTATGCATCTGAAGACATTGACTGAGAGACTCCATGACCTCAGGTGAGCCATTCTCCAGCCTCTCCTCCATGATTAGCACACAGGTGTACAGTGACCACATCTGCATGCAGAGGAAAGACAAAGGAAGGAGATGTGGGAACAGACTTTACGAAGTAATGAATCCCAAATAGACACGGTCCTTTGACATCATTCTAAGCCTTGACCATGGGGTCAGTGTGGCTTCTTCAGTGATATGCTAGTTAGTCCCAGGCTCCCACAGTGAGCAGTAGGTCACTCCCAGGCTCCCTCTGTGGTATGCAATGTTGTAGAGGGCATCACCCTCAGCTCCTTTTCCTAGAACAGATCTCTAGAGAAGGAACCGTTGATGGCGTAATTTACAACATTCACGGTTTTTTTTTTTTTTTTTTTTTTTTGCTAATGCCGCCTTTGCATTCCTACCTGCCATTTATAGAAAGAATGACTTATTTTACAGAAAATCTTACCAAGATATGGTGTTATCTGAGTTACTAATGTGCCAGTGTGATGGCGGGAAGTGGTAGTTTATTTTAACTTTAATTTCTGTGATTACTGGAAAGGCTCAGTCACCGTTTTTGCTTTGCTTATGGTTAAACCCAGGCCTTATCCACGCTAGGCACGGCCTCTCCAACCCCACTTCTATCAGCAGCTGTGTGTAAGACTGCTGAACAGGTCTATGGTTGTGTTTGTGTTGTTGTTGTTAATTACCAGTCATGTTCTTGGCCATTTTCCCCCACCAGCAGGCTTTCTTTTTCCTACTGACTGACAGGAGTTAGTGCTGTGATTGCTACTATGGGCTTGGGAAGTATTTTGAAGTATTTCTGTTTGTGATTTGTCATTTATTTTAGTGTGCTTGCTCTCACACTGGAGCTCTTTTTCTTTTTTTTAGAATTTTATTTTCAATGAAAGTGTAATTATGTCATTTTTCCATTTCTTTCTTCCATCCAATCCCCCCCATAGCCTCTTTTTGTTTATTTTCATTGTTAAAAACATATATATATGTGTGTGTGTGTGTGTATACTGGATGGACTCAGCTGGTTGTATGTATATGTGCATATAATATATATTAATGTATATATTGTATGTATATGTATATATATATATTACATGCATATATACATACAATCTGCTGAATCCACCTAGTGTGGTTACTGTGTGTGTACAATTCCAGGGCTAACCCCTTCATTTGGATAAACACTTAGGAGGCTCATTACTGGGGAAGACTAGTTGTACCTCTTTCAGTGGTCCTTAGCAGCTTGTACACCTTTGTCTAGGGGTGGGACAAAGTGACATTCCTCTTACACATTAGTGTGTCTGATGTTGTTGCCATTCGGGTCTTGTTTAGGCAACCATGTTTTTCAGGTATCACATGTGTAGCTTTCCTGTCAGGTGTTTGTTTGTTTGTTTGTTTGTTTGTTTGTTGTTAAGACAGGTCTCACTGTGTGGCCCTGGATAGACTGGAACCATGCAGGAGAGCTGGCTTGGAACTTGGGGAAGTCTGCCTGCCTCTGCCTCCTCGTGCTGGATTGACAGTGTGCACCAGCACGAAGGGCTCCCTGTCTCTTCTTGTAGGCACACTTTCACATTAGACTTCCTGGTCCCCTGGCTCTCGCAGTCTCTCTGCCTCCTCTTCTGAGATGTTCCCTGAGCCTTGGGTGGAGAAGTTGTGTTGTAGATGTACCCAACAGAGATGGGCACACCATGGTCAGCTGCTCTCTGCATTTTGGCCACTTGTGGATTTCTGTGATGGTCTCTGCTGCCGAAAGAAGATTCTCTCTCATAACCACAATTTAAGGCATTGGGATAGTAGGCTATAGTAATGCTGTCTCTTCCCATTGTTATTGTACAAAGCACCCTGCATTTGAAGGCACTTTTTTCATGCAGGTTGGGTTTAGTTTTCCCCTTAATGAGTTTAAAGGCGCTCGCCTATATCTTGTCTAATTATTTGACATTACTTTTATGGATGTTTTTCCTCTGAATTTTATTTTAAATTATTTTCTACATGGTTCAGCCAATTTCCCTTGCGCTGTTTACTAGATAACAAGTTATTTGTTTACTGATTCCAAATTTTTTTCCAGTAGCTAAAATAACATCTATCTGCTATTGATTATTTTATTTAACATTTCAGGCACATTCTTTCCCCCAAGTTAGTATTATAGCATTTATTTAATGTTTGTGATGAGGTTTGAGAGTATAGCTCAGTGATACAGGAAATGCTTAGCATTCATGAGGCCTTGGGTTAAGTTCCCAACATGATCACCAAAAGCAGCAGCAGCAGCAACAACAATAACAGCAAGGGATGTAGTAAGTCTTGAGACCGTGTTGATACATCCATTTCTCAGAATCAGAGTGACTATTCTTGAGTGCACTCTCAAGATAACTGTTACGATAATTTTTATCACACAAATCCATTGAATTTGGCTGTGGTTACACTGAGATGTGGATGACACTAGGGCCACTGATCTTCAGAAAGCAGATGCTTCTGGCCTGGTCACTGTCTTAACTGGGGTTTTGTTTCTGCGAAGAGACACCATGACTATGGCAACTCTTATGGAGGACAACATTAATTAAATGTTAATAGGTCTGGCTTACAGTTTCAGAGATTTAGTCCATTATTATCACGGCAGGAAGCATGGTAGCATGCAGGCAGACATGGCACTGGAAAGGTAGTTAAGAGTTCTACATCTGGATCCGCAGGAAGCAGGAAGTGATAGTGACTAGTGTTTCTGAGATCTCAAAGCCCAATCCCTAGGGGCACACCTACTCCAACAAGACCATGCCTCCTAATGGGCCTATGGGGGCATTTTTATTCAAACCACTACAAGACACTCACCAGGCTAAGGCCTTGTGTCCCTCAGTTAACATAGGTTCTATTACGGTGCCTTCTTTCATCTTATTTTTCATTAATTATACATGTAGCACATGAAACATTTTGAGTTTTATATACCTGGTATTGTATCAGATTATCTTACGGAATCCATTTGATAGTTTTCGTTGGTTTTCTTAAGATTTCCAGGGAAGCTATTGCCTGTGAATAACAAGTTCCTCACCTTCCTTTCAAATATCCATTTAGCATTTTTTTCCATGCTCGATTACAAATACAATGTTAGTTGACAGCACTAAAAATCAGCACTATTATATTATTCCTGATTTTGGGTGAGATAATTGAGCCAGCCTAACTCCATCATAGGTTGCAAGATGCCAGTTCAGGGGACTAGGCCTAAGTTTCTGTTTCCCAGAACTGAACAGACCAGTTCCAGGAAAAACCATAGCCCACCATCTGGTCTGAACAAGAATAGTCAGCAAACGGTTCTAGAAAGTACCCAAGCCCCAGCAATGGTTTTAAAAAGCCCCTAGATCCCTGACTAATCCCAGAGCCATGCATATCCCTAGAGATAGAGCCAACCAATCAGGATAAAGATCACCTACTCCCTGGAACTTCCCTAATTGAATTTAAATTGAGCCTGCAGCTCATCTCAAGATTGCCATTTTGATGAATGGTAGACCCCTGCACACTGGATTTGTGCAGAATAAATATCTTTACTTTTGCATACTATTTGAGTTTGGGCTGTCAGTCTTTGGTGATTCACAGACCCTTACATGGTGATTTTTGCTACTTTTATTTTCACTTAATGTGATGCTTGCTATAGATTTTTGGTGGGTTTGTCAGTTAGACCTGTAAACCAAATAACTAGGAAACTCATTCAAATGTCATGTAGAAATACAGGTTGGGTGTCTGTCATGCTGGTGTGCTGAGGGATGTCGAAGCTCTGCAGCTTTCTGGTTCTGTCCTAGGTAGCTCCTGTTTTTTTGTTTTTGTTTTTGTTTTTGTTTTTTACAATGGCAGGGCGGCCATTGTGATTGTATTGTAGACATGGAGAAGGGGAGAGTCAGTAGGCATGCTTCCTCACCACCTGACAAGTCCAAATATTTCAAGGTTATACTTTAATTTTCATCTTTTGGTTGGAGCTTTGTCTTGGTAGCATCCTTGCCTACCTGAAAATGAGTGTTTGTAACTACGTGGTGGCCTCATTTGTAATAAGGATTGAGGGATAAGAGATATCATATTAGCAGCTAACAGTTCTGCAAGAAGGCTGTTTCCAGGTGACGGATGCCCTTAGCTAGCTCAGCAATCTTGCTTGTTCTTATTGGTCACTAAGCATGAAATTTAAGTAGTTTTGTTTTTAATAACGTCAGTTGGATTGCTTTTATTGTGTCATGAATTCTATAATGTGACATTATCTTCACATTTCCAGGATGAAAGAAACACATTTGGGCCTCTAACCCAATTCTTATTTTTAATAATCACTTTTCTGAAGCATGCACACATCACACACTTTGAGAAATTCCACAAAGCAAATTGATCCACATCCTCCTAATGACTTTTCCCAGTCCCTTTTCTTTGCCAGATTTTGAGGTGACCAACTTCTAACACCACTCATAAATTCTGCTTTATTTTGAGTTTTAACTTCCAGAACAGCATACACTATGCATGGTTTCTTTTGTTCATAATGGTTGTGTCCTTCACCCTTGTTGTTATGTAACACTTCAACTTCTTGGTTTTCATTTCTTGATAGAAAATGTATCAAAATTTGCTACTTGCTGCTTAGGTTGTTCTTAAGTCATGCATGTTATAATTAATATCTGTAAGAACATCCCTCATATAGTTGTGAGTTATAAGATATGTGAGTCTTTGGCTTTCACAGATATTGGCAAACAGTTTGGCTTTGTAAAACATTAAGTTATTTATTAAATAGCTCTATTGTATAAGGGATAGGGAGATGGGTTAGTGGATAAGAATACTTACCATGCAAGCATGGGGACCTGATTTGGGATCCCAGCACCCACATGAAACACATCAGGTCTGGATGCTTGTGCTTCTGTAAGGGGTGTGTGGTAGACCAAGGGGATTCCGCAGGTTTGCTGGCTACCAGCCTTGCTAGAGGGATAGAGCAGGTCACTGGAATCCCTCTTCGGCTTCTGTAAGTATATAGGCATGCACACTTACACACACATGTGCACATACACCGCACACGCACACCCTGAGTTCACAATGCAACCCGCCCCCAAAATTATTGTAGCCATTCATTCCCTAGCCTGGTATGATTTAGGGCTTCATTTGATTCATGTCCTGGCTAGTACTTGCTGTTATCTGTCTCTTCAATTTTAGCTGTCCTGAAAAGTGATTGTCTTAATGTGAGTTTTGCTTGCTTTTACAGTGTCAGAGGTGAAGCTACTGCACAAGGCCTTGCACATGTAGACAATCACACTATCACAGGGGCACACCCGCAGCCTCCTGTTGTGGCTTTAGTATACACCTTGTTGATTTTTATGCACAAGTACCATCTTGTGTGTTTCTAATATTTTGAGCATTCTTTTGTTTATATGTGCCTGCCCAGTCATTTTTTTCTGGTTGTTCCTATTAACCACCTGCCTTCTTTTTGTTGAGTTTCCAGTCTATCTATAAATCGCAAGTGTGACACCTTTGTCACTCTGCCTTGCCTGTCTCTTCTTGAGTGATGATTTTCTGACCAACACAAGTCCTCCCATTCAAATGATAAGACCTGTCTATATGTACAGGATGTAAGAGTTCCTGCTCACCTCAACACTAGAATTTATTTTATTTTATTTTATTTTACTTTATTTTATTTTTATCAAGACAGGCTTTCTCTGTTTAACTCTAGCTATCCTGGAACTCACTCTGTAGACCAGACTGGCCTCACTCAAACTTATGAGGAAATTTGTCTGCCCCTGCCTCCCGAGTGCTGGGATTAAAGGAATGTGGCTTAGTTTAATGTTTTTAAATGGTTTCTATTGTTTGCAAGTTTACAGCTACAAAAGGAATTAATGTTTGTGTGTGGTACAGAGAGAGAGAGCTTACTTTTCCATAGTTGACTGAATATCGTTTATTGACCCGTCTCCTGTGGCCTTCCTTTCTAGAGACAACTGAATGACTACAGACGTGTGGTCTACTTTTGGATTTTCCCTTCATCCTTCTGAACCATGCCTGGGATTGCAATCATTAACATGCTGACTTAGTTACAGATTGTTATAGTCTCAGCCCTTTGCACTTCTTATAACTAGTGTGTCAGTATACATGTGTGTGATTCATATGCTCACACACAACTATCTGAACTCTGGTTGAATTCTATTGAATCCCTCAGATGATTTTACATAACTTTGTATCTTATAATCTCCACATAGTCACTCAAGTTTATTCCTATGTATGGGATAGTTTTTGATGCTATTAAAAATGGAATTATTCCTGTTGTCTCTCCGAGTACTCTTTCCCTCTGTCCTCCCCACACGTGATCCCTCCTATTTCTCTCCCTGTGTCCTCCCCCATCCAGTCCCCCCCTCTCCATGCACACACCATATCTAGTCTACTTCATGTCCCCCATTATCGCTCCTTGTTATTTAGCTTCTTTGGGTCTGTGGATTGTAGTATGCTTATCCTCCACTTACTGCCAATAGCCACTTATCAGTGAGTACACACCATGTTCGTCCTTCTGGGTCTGGTTACCTCACTCAGGATGATGTTTTCTAGTTCCATCCATTTGCCAGAAAACTTCATGATGTCATTGATTCTACTAGCTGAGTAATAAATACCCCATTATGTAAAACAAACCACATTTTCTTCATCCATTTGGTTGAGGGATCTCTAGGTTGTTTCCAGTTTCTGGTTATTACAAATAAAGATGCTATGAACATACTTGAGCAAGCGTCCTTGTTGGTATGTTGGAGCATCCTTTGGGTATGTGCCCAGGAGTATTATAGCTGGTTCTTGAGGTAGAACTATTCCCAATTTTCTCAGAAACTGCCAAATTGATTTCCAAAGTGGATGTACAAGTTTGCACTCCCATCAGCAATAGAGGAGTGCTCCTCTTGCTTTACATCCTTGTCAGCATGAGCTATTGTTTGAGGTTTTTTTTTATCATAGCCATTCTGATATGCATAAGATGGAATCCCAGAGTTGTTTTGATTTGCATTTCCCTGACAACTGGAAGGGGGGATCTCTATAGTGAGCTAGAAAACCTAGGACAGTGGAAATTCTGGAAACTCCTAGGTATCTGTGAGGGTGATACTAGCTAAAATTCATAGCAGTGGGGGATATGGAGCCTGAACCAGCTATCTCCTGCAAGACTTCCAAAGGAGGGACTGTGATACCAACTCAGCCACAAAACCTTCAATCTATAATTTGTCTTGCCTACAAGATGTACAGGGATAAAGATGGAGCTCAAATAGACAGACTGACCTACCAATGACTGGTCCAGCTTGACACTCATGTCATGAGAGGGAGCTCACCCCTTACACTATTAATGGTATCCTGCTACACTTGCAGATGGGAGCCTAGCTAGTATAACTGTCCTCAGAAAGGCTTCACCCAGAAACTGATAGAAGCAGATAGAGAAACCCACAGCAAATGTTAGGTGGAACTTGATAAATCCTGTGGAAGAAGGAGAGGAAGGATTATAGGAGCCAGAGAGGTCAAGGACACCACAAGAAAACCTACAGAACCAACTAACCAGGGTCCATCAGGGCTCAGGGAGACTGAACTGCCTACCAAAAAGCATGCATGGGACTGACCTAGGCCCTCTGCACATATGTAAGAGTTGTGTGCTTGATCTTCATATGGCACTGCTATCAGTGGGAGCAAGGCCTGACTCTGTTGCCTGCCTTTGACTCTCTTTCTCACTATTGGGCTGCCTCTTCTAGCCTCCACAGAAGAAGATGCACCTAGGATTACTGTAACTTGATATGCCAAGACTCATTGAAATCTATAGGAAGTCTCCCTTTTTCTGAAGAGGAGTAGATTGGGGGGGGGGGGGCGGGCAGGGAGGTTGACTGAGAGGAGAAGAGAGGGGAAACTGGTCAAAATGTAAAGGAAATCAATTAATTAATTAAAATAATAAATAAAAACAACATTTTAAAGCACAGTGGAATTATTGCAAAATTTTACCTAATTGTTTCTGTTAATGTAGAGAATTATGGTTGATTTTAACATTATTAACCTTATATTAGTAATTATTATTATATTATTGTGTTAGAACATGTATTGCTTAAACTTTTTAAAATTGAATTCTATTTGTATGGATGAGTTCTTTGTCTTCATATATGTCTATGCACCATGGCCTGGTATCCTTGGAGTCCAGAAGAGCCATCGGATCCCCTGGGATGGAGGTTATAGGTCTTTGTGATTTGTCATGTGGGTGCTGGGATTTGATCCTGGCTCCTCTGGAAGAGCAGCCAGTGCTTTTACCCTCTGAGTCATCTCTCCAGCTCCTCGTAGATTATATATATGTTTCTTTCAATTCTACATATCATCTACAAACAGTTACATTAATTAAATAACGTTTAATGATTGTATAATTTGATAATTACTTAACATCCAATTCTAAAAACACTGAATTTGTTAATTTGTTTATGTGTTCTTGGTCCCTTGGAGAGAGCTGTGAAGTGTATTTTGAACTGAAAGTGGGCTGTGCTGGTTTTGATAGGCGTTTTCTGGTCTGTTTTGTTTTTCTTGAGAAAGAGAGGGAAAGAGAGGAGGGAGGGAGGGAGGGAGGGAGGGAGGGAGAGAGAGAGAGAGAGAGAGAGAGAGAGAGAGAGAGAGAGAGATATGCAGACACTAGCATTCCTTCATGAGTTTATGTTCTTCTTGTGTGTGCAGTTGTCCAGAGAGGTCAGAAAAGGGAGCCCAATCACTGGCTCTGGGGTCGCAGATGCTCGTCAGCTGCCTGACGTGAGTTCTAAGAACCAGACTTGGGATCTTTTACAAGAACATCTGGTGTTCTTAACTTCTGAATCAACTCTTCAGACCCTTGTTTTATATTTTTAGAGAGTTTCTTTATGTAGCCCAGGCTGGCTTTAAACTCACTACTATCCTCCTGCCTCAGTCTTTGAAGTGCTGGGATTATAGGCACATGTCACAATGTCTGCTTGCTTTCTTTTTTAAAGAAGAAAATTACTATTTTATGTCCGAGGAGGACTCTTCCTCCTCTTCTTCCTCTTCCTCCTCCTCCTCTTCCTCCTCTTCATTTCGAGACAAGTCTCTCTATCTAGCCCTGGCTGTCTTGAAACTCAATATTTAGAGAGAGTTGGCCTCAAACTTAGAGATCCACCTGCCTCTGCCTCCTGAGCACTAAATCAAGGGTGCATGCCACCACTCATGGCCTCAGGATTCTTCTGTTTTTTATCACTAGTCTCAAGCATGAATTCACTACTTTCCTTTAACATATTTTATTTGCCATATCTCTGATGTCCCCTAGAGAAAGTGATTTTATTATGGGAAAACGATGTTGTGTTGATAGTAGATGCTTCATGACTCCATAGAGTTGATAAGTTCCACAGGCCAGCTTCCAGGGTAGGAGCCAATGCAGACCAGAGTGGGGAGAAGGCTCAGCGTCCTGGGCCCTAGCTGGGTCCATGGGCTCATTCCAGCACCTTTGTGAGGGTCTTCTCTCCTGCCCTAAGTCCTCCACAGTGCTGCCTATGGTGGGACCGTGTGTCCTGGGCCTCTGTGCAAGCTCTGTATGTCTCATCACCAAATTGTGCTCAGCCCAGCGCTCTCACCTGGTTGGGTTGTGTCTGAATCCACCAGGCTTCTCTTCTACGGGTGTTTTGATAGTCCTGATGTGGTTTGTCTCCAAAGGGTTTATGTGATGAAAGTTTTGCCCCATGTGTGATAGTACTGAAATGTGGTGGGGCCTTTAAAAGATGGAACCTTGTAGGTGTCGATATAAATGTTTTTTGTGTGAGGTTGGAGGCAGGTCTCTTGACATCGGCAGGGTCTCAGGAAATTCCATACAACAGGCTGCTATGACTGAGCCTGGCTCCTCCTTGGTCTCCTGCTTCCTCTCTAGTCACGCAGCTCAGTGTCTTCGCTGCTTCCCCTTCCATGGGATGCTAGCTGCTGTGAGGGTCTCACTGCATTCTTCCTCATTTCCATGAGGAAAGAGAGCCCATTTTCTTTCTAAAATACCAAGTCTCACTTATTTGGTTATGGCAGCAGTAGTTAGTTCCTCAGCGGCCTTCCTTGTCCTCTGTGTGTGGTCTGTAGAACGTGCTCTCATTGGTTCTCAGTGGCTCTCAAAGGCCAGCGTTCCTCAGTCCTGAGTGTACATCAGAATCACCCGGTGGGCTGCTAGGCCAGTTAACGATTGCACTGCGCTGAAAATTTTTGGGTCAGCGGATCTGGGGTGAAGTTTGAGATTTTTGTCTGTGGAATCACCGTGAAGCGACACTCATGCCGCTGATTGGGGAGCAGTGCGAACCCCCCTGACTGAGGCACTGAGCAGGGAGCCAAATGCGGCCCACTCTTTTTGTCTTTCATTTCTGAAGCGTTAACTGAAGCAAATATGAAGCCAGAAAATTGTTTATGCTCTGATCTTTGGCAACCTGGGGATAGTACTCTCACAGGCAATAGTCTGAGCTGGTGCATGGGGAGAAGTGTGGGGTTCCTGGGAAATACCACACGGATGGGTACAAGAACACACCTCTAACTTAGCTGCCTTTGGGAGGCGAGAGCCTGCTGTTCCAGTAGATAAGCGTACTATGTCATTGTGACCGATATGTTTTCTTCTCTGTAGTTGTTTTTCTCACTACCCAGAGTAGACTCTGGGACTTAGTTGGAATCTGGTGCAGCCACCCAGAGAACACAAATGTCACACACTGTAGCTCAGAAGAGGAAGATCAAAGAACCTCACATATCTCAGGTGGGCAAAGATGGAGGAAAACCAGTCCCAGGCAGCCTGCCCCTCTCTACCCTCAGTTAGCAGGAGTTACTCCAGCAGTGCGTCTAGATCCAGAGGTCCCTCTGGTGATCCTTACCTCCACCCACTGCCTTCTCATGCAAATGAGCTCTCAGGATTCACACACTATAGTTGCCTGGCAGATCTCCGTGTGTGGTTTACTGGCTTGGTATTTGAAATATGTTAACTCTCAAACATGTGTTAAAATGTGAAACTCCACTAAGGTGTAGGAGGAAGACACAGGATATAGTAAATGCAAGTTCAGGGTTCTCATAGCAACCATGGAAACATATTGGAGCACCCTCCTCCTCAACCTGGCCCTCCTTCAGCTCTGCCTGTCTCCAGGAAGACCACCATCTTCCCTCTCACTCCACAAGCCAGAGAATGGAGAAGGAATCCTGGCAGGGCAGCTCCCTCAGCAGACCTCCCGCTAAGAGCATGCACACACTCACACACACAGGCAGCTGACAAAGGCCTCTTTCTTTAGCTCTCAGCCCATCTGCCATCCGCTCTCTCCCCCATCCCCCTTCATCTGGGCTTGCAGCATCCGCTCTGGTCCCCACAATCTGTTCTGCACTTGGCAAAAAGAGTGTTATGCACTTGTCTGCCTGCCTATCTATCTATCTATCTATCTATCTATCTATCTATCTATCATCTATCTATCTATCTGGAGCACACCTGTGCTATCAGCATCACAGAAACACAGCAAAAGATTCTCTGTCTCACACACAGTGAAACAGACTGGCTCCAGGGTACCCTGAGCTGCTATGTCTTACTGACCAGATTGGCAGAGATGAGAATGGTTTTATAACACTGCTGATGGTTGGGGGGCAGAGGGAGTGGTCAGCAGACACTGTTATATCATGACCTATAAACGGGGAGCTTTTTGGTCCATAATACTGTTGCTATGGTAATTGGCAAGTTTGGTCCAAGTTACACATCCTGATACGGCTTGACCCACTTCTAGGTACTTACAGGTTAGAGTTTTCATGATGACAACAGTCAGTAATGCATGTGGGTATAAACAATCTAACAGTGAATCACGAGGTGCTGGACAGAGGGCATATCTGTTCATGGAATTCTATAGAGCTGTAAAAACACCCAAAGAAATCCTCTATGTTCCTTACCATATATGGGTATGTGAAAAAGCAACTTTGGAAAGGTGGTATGAACCTGCATTATCTTTTTATCAGGCTCTTCTAAGGGAAACAATCGGACCCAGTGACATAAAACCCTAACAAGCTAATTAGTCACCCACAGGGAGGAGAACACTCCTTAAGTCTGTTGCTCCTTTAGCTCTTCAAACCAGACCCCTGCACTACCCATTCCAAAGCGTTGCACAAGTCATTTCAATGCATGCTGTCAGCACTGACCAGGTACCTGGCCCTTAGTGGTGCCTCACTATTTGTTGGATGGACAACATGTTCTCCCCTACAGAGTACATGCTGTGCTAGCTACTACTGTGATTTCACATGCATTTGCGCCAGGCCTGACTGCCAGCTGAGGGTACTACTGGGAATCTGAGGGATTTGGGGATCCCAGCTCCTTTCTGTCTTTCTCTTGGCTTCCCAGCCTCCATAAGATGAACAGTGTGTTCTCACAATCCCTGCCATGCTGCACTGCCCCACCACAGGCCCCTAAACAGTTGAGACAGTCAGTCACAGGTGGAAACTGTAAAACTCTGGGCCGAAATAAACCTCTCAGCCCTGTAAATTGATGGTCTCAATTATTTTCCAGGATAATTCTTTGTATAAAATGTTGCTCCCAGAGCTGGCCAACTAACAAGCTCAGCTGCCACCCAGGCCCAGATCCAGGATTTGAGTTGGCCCACCCCAACGTCTACATCCTATGTGAACTGTTGGGGCACCCAAAAGGGCCAGTCCTGCTGATCCAAAGCTGCAGAATCTCCATGACACAAGGCAACAACAGGATAACTGGAAGGAGTCCCTGTGAGGTTCAAATATTGATGGTGTCACAGAAGCCAGAGACCTCAAACCAGACTAATGACACATTGCAATCAACATTTACAAGGGAAGATGTGTGGACAAAGGGATATACTGTGGGACACACTGTGAAACACTACGGCTTCCATGAGATGTTTTCTATGCTGTGTATGTGTGTGTGTGTTCTATTTTGAGGGGAGGTTGCAAGGGCTCAGAGCGGATATGAGAGTACACAGAGATGGACAGGACTGATTCATTCAGATAATAATACCAAATAAAGTCTAGATGAATAGAATAAGTCATTCTCTTCAGAATTGTGTAGGTCAAGGTGTCAGTAGGAAGCCTGTGAAACTTTCAGATGAATAGAAAAGGGAAGTTCAGTGAAAAGACTGTTAGCAAAGGTGGGTTGGAGCTAAAAGCCCAAAGGACCACACCCCAATGTTAGCAGCACAGAATAGCCATTAACACTCCAGGCCTAAAGGAGAGAGAAGAGGAATGCTTTCTGGAACCCAGTGAGCCTGGCAGCCATGGGAAAGGGCTATGGGGCAGTGTCTATAGGCTAAGAGGAGCATATGGCCAATTTACTATGTTCTATAAGGAGAGTAAAAATCAGGGAGAAACCCGACACCACTCTCTTCAACTCTCTCCTGTCTTCTTACAGTATTTCCCACCAGGCAAACCCAAACAGTGGGCTAGGACCCTGTCCTAGTTTGTTTTCTATTGCTGTGATAAAACACCATCACCAAAAGCAGCTAGGGGAGGAAAGGGTTTATTTGGGTTACACGTTCACATCATGGTCCATCACTATGCTCTGCGTGTGGCTCAGGAAGGTCAACTCAAGGAAGGAACCTGACAGCCAAAACTGAAGCAAAGCTCATGGAGGAATGCTTCTTACTGGCCTACTCCTCATCACTTGCTCATTTTGCCTTCTTACAGAACTCAGCATCACTACCCAGAGATTGAACCATCCACAGTTCTCTGTGCTCTTCCACATTGATCATTAGTTGTGAAAATGTCTCACCAACTTACCTACAGGCCAATCTGATGGAGGCATTCAATTTTTTCAGTTGAGGTTTCCCCTTCCCAGATTGTGTCAAGTTGACAAAAATCCAACTGGCTCAGAGCCCATAGGTCATCTTCATGGACTCAGGGCATGGTAGGAAAGGAAGTGGAGTAGTCCCAGAGGAACACCAAAGGGCCTCTGTGCAACTCACTTCTACTCCTCCTGCTGTTCCCAAGGGTGGAGCAATCCCACCAGCCAGCCAGTACATGATCACGGTGACTCAACTATGGTTTTGCTTGGAGCCTAAGATGCTCACTTGTTCCGTCACAGGAGGGAAGGAGAGAAACAAACAGTTAATGAACGCAAAGCAGGCCAGGAGCCAGGGACCACGTTGTATGCTGTAGTTTGGAAACACATCTGGCACGTTCTGGAGCCACATCTGTAACAACAGGTGCAGTTGAAGTCATATCAAATGTACAGAAGTCCCTTGTCCTTCTCCACGTCTCATAAGACATCTATCCAGAGCGGAGTCACACCAGGTGGGAAGGAGCAGTCAGCCCATTCTCACACAGACCATTCTCATCCCAGTAACAGAGGCCTCTGCAGCTTCCTTGTGTGTCCACTTGGGGTGGGAGGCTTGGGAGTGGGTGCTTCAGCCCTTCCTACCAAGGCAGGAGCTTGTTTTTCTGTAGATACCGAAATGAGATACCACAGTGAAAGCTGCAAGCTGCTCACATATTTTGTAGCGCAAACAGAGGCTGGGATTAAAAGGAAGATCAGGGGTTAAAACAGCAGAATCTGGAGCACTGAGGAAAATGAAGAAGAGGGCTCTAGCAGGGAGTGAGATAATCAAGCTAGACAGATAACAGGAGGGACAGGCTTTGAGCCAATGGTAAGCAGACCAGCTGTCTCTCAAAGCCCCCGAGGACCATATATTAGGCACTCGTGTCTTTTCACGCATCATTGCTTCTAATGCAGCTCATGGTGACAGACTCCACTGTAGGGATGGCTGTTAACAAGAAGTTTCCATGTAGGACACCATCCCCGACCATCCTATAGACAAGGAACTGAATTTGACATAACAAGAAGAAGGGCTGAGGCTATATCCTAGAGACTGGGATAGAGCTAACTTTCTGCCATGGTAAAGCTACGTGCTGATCTAGTAAATGTGACAATGAAAACAGTACTTGAGACACCTGCAAGGTAGGACAAGTCACGCGGGCTAAGTGACTAAGAGCTAACGGACATTGAAGTCATAATTGAAGCCAAAGATAGTGACTGAGTATGGCTTCAACTACTCCTGCGTGGGCAGCTCATGAGCAGTGCACGAATACCGAAGAGCATGTGGACCCTTCCTTCTACTGGTTTGGTCCACAATAGTCCAGAGACTAACCGATCTCTAAAGCTGTGACCTCAGTCTTTTGTCCACTTTCTCCCCTTGCTCTATAGAGATGGTGGGCAGAAGGGATCCGAGGATCTTCTTTTTCATTGAAACCCCTCCCAACTCTTGGTAGTTTCTCACAGTTTTGTCCCTCACTTAATTTCTCACGTTTCCTCAATTTCTCACTTTTACGTAATAAATCTTCATCAAGCCTGGTTCTGTTTTGCATACTCCCATGAAGAGCTGTGCCATTAATTTTCTTTGGAATGAGATAATGAACTCGGAGCCACTGTCCTAGATTGATTTTGATGGCTATGAGGGTCTGGCATCTGGGGTAGTTGGTCATATACAACAGGCTTTGAAGAAAGGTCTTGTCTAACTGAAAACACTACATCACTACTGTGCTGGTCCTCGACCCATGGGTTGGGAGGGCCTATGGAGAGGGTGAGGGGCTTTGAGCATCTGTCTCTGTCACAGTTGTCAGAACAGGGAGTACCACCAGAGTAAAGCTTCAGTTCTAGGCTTGGAGCAAACGCCACCTGACTACCATGAACCATTTTGGTGGCTGAGCATGGTGACCTTTTGTTCATCTAAGTATTTTCTAAACATGTCCTCAGGCTTACTTATTTTAGAGCCCATGTTGAAAGTCCCTAAAAGGTTTTGAAATTTCCCTTATCCCAGTGTGCATGTGTTCCTAGTAAAGGACCAAAGGCATCTATAGGGAGGAACTAAGGGGGCAGATTACATCATGTAACTGTGACAGTGTTGCAAGGTCTTCCCAGGGATATCCTGACTCCCCTTATAATCAATATATTCTAGTTGTTTTGTTTTCATTTTTAAATTATTATCATTATTTTACATTTTATATGTATGGATGTTTGCCTGTCTTTGGAGAGCACTGATCCCCTAGAATGGGAGTTACAGATGGTTTTGAACTGCCACCTGGGTGCTGGGAATTGAACCTGGGTCCTCTATAAGAGCAACGCATGTGCTTAACTGATGAGCCATCTCTTTAGTCCTAAGACTCTAGTTTTCACTTTGTCTTCAGTCTGGAGATTTGGTTGCCATTCATTTCATCCCTGGATGAACTGTCTCTTTTGTGTGTGTGACTGAAGGCTTTGCTATGGTTGGTCTATGTTTTGGTCTGAATGTTGTGTGCCCACAATAACCATAGGCTAAAACTTAATATCCAGAATGCTGGTATTAGGGTGGCCTTAGAGGGTTAATTAGGTAATGAAGGAGGAGCCCCAAGGAATTTGATTAGCATCCTTTTAGGAGTCTGCTTCAGCCAGTTTTCTCTTTATGTAGGATACAATGCAAAGGCAGGCCATTTGCAAAACAAAAGACTGGACACCAAATCTGCTTCCACCTTGATCTTGAAATTTCTAGCTTCTAGAACTATGAGAGACAGATGTCTGCTGTGTATAAGCCATTCTATTTCTTATTTTGTTTTTTAACTAATAAAATAGTTAAATTAATTCAAGTGAATGCACACACAATACAGCATGCGTGTGGAGGTCAGAGACAACTTGAAGGAGTCGGTCCTCTCTCTTCATTATGTGGGTCCAACCCAGGGCATCATCCCTGGACACACATATCTTGAGCTGCTAAGCCATTTCACTCTTCTTTTATTATAGCATCCTCTGGAGACTCAGGTAAGCTGTTTGGTCTCTTCAAAAGATCCTGGCATGTCAGGATTTCAGGCCAGTCTTTTCTGATAGTGATAGCAAGAGAGACATCACTTCTCAGCGACAACTGTTTAGCTAGTCCCCACTGTGGTGGCAGTCCAAACTCTGCTGGTAAGCACATCCTTCTTCTCACTCTTCCCAGGTCCCCTGTGATAGCACTCAGCTTCCCAAGGACAAACAGTATTAGTCATTCATCAGACGAACCCTCTGGCTCTCCGGTGGTTTCCTGCCTCCTCTATTCTGTACATTCTCTGGTGGGCATCAGTGTGAAATACCAAAATCTTGTCATGTGACACCCACGCTCATGCTCCCACGGCTCTATTTACTGTGTAGGAGTCACATTATGGAATACCCAGTCTTGTTTCTTAGGCCACAATCCAGCAGTTCTTGCCTGGAGTTCTTCCCATGAGAGAAGTTCTCTTTTCTTCATTCAGGAATCTTCTGAGTGGGGCCTACCCCTTCCCTAACAGGACCTTGACTCTGGCTCAGTATTGCTAAGGCTATGAATCCAAGCACCTCTAAGGTCCTGGGTCAGGACTTCCATGGTTTAGGGAGGTGAGGTTATGTTTAAATGCTGTCACGTGACTCAACCGGGTCATCCACCAACAAGTCACTTTCTCTCTTCTCCTCCCTTCAGTCACCAGATGCTGTCAATGCAGACATCATCTACACCCACTTGGCTTGTGTTTCCCATAGGTGGAGACCTCAGGAGCTTCAGAGCTATGTGACATGGACCATAAGTTTTAGGGTGCCTCTCCTCTGCCTGACCAGTTGTGTACCTCTGAATCCTAGCCTCCATGCTGGCCTCCTCCACCACTTGCATCCCATTCACTCCTAATGTGCTCCAGCACACCCAAGATAGAGCCTCCTGAGCAAGCACCACCCTGCAGAAGCATGCCCAATAAAGGAGGCAGAGAGATAGCAGGACAGGGCAGCAGAATATGTTGAACTGAATGATCCCTAGTGACTTCCTAGCTGTGGTTCAGTGCCATGGGGCACTATGGAGGATCCAGCAGCTTTGTTTGTCTGTCCCACCTCAAGGTAAGTGGGCTACCAGACACCTAAACATGCTTGAGACTTGGCATAGGGAAGGTGGTTAGTGACAGTTCCAGTTCTGGGCTTGAGAATGCTATGTGACTCTGGTGATATGAAGGCAACTGCCCTAACAGTCTAGACATAGGCCTAGAAGCCAGCCTAGTGTGGGTTGAATGTGAAATGTCTCCTATTGGCTCTGGTGACTGTTTAAGACAGTTGGGGAAATTTTGAGGAGGTGGAGCCTCCCTAAAGGAAGTGAGTCACTAGGGGTGAGCCTTGAGAGTTTATAACCCAGACTGCTGCTTCTCAGTGCCTGCCATGGACTCAGGGGTAGCAGTGGCCAGGCAGCCCACCTTGCTCTGGCTTCCCCTTGAAGAGCTGTAACACTATGGTCATTCTGGTCACACCTGAGCCTCAGGAGACCTTTTGCTCCCACTGGCCAGGCAAAGGATTCCCTGCTGTCTATGACCTATGCAGACCAGCACTTTAGGAGGAGACACAATGCAACCAGTGACAGATATTAAGATGGGAAGCATTCTAAAGCTTTAAAGTTGATGGATTATGGCCTGCCCTGGGATCTTCTAAGCTGAGTAGATGCATGAATGCATCTTCATACAAACTGCTGACCAAATCCCATCTCCTAAATACATGACATAATCATTCAGTTGTATATGACACCGAAGTAGCATCAAAATGAAATCAAACCTTAGACCCTGGTGGGGAATGGTAGCAGGGGTCTTCGAGCCCAGCTATTCAGGGGAAGAGTGAGTTTAAAGCCCACCTGGGCTATGCAGTGAGTTTAGAAGCTGGATGGACAGCTTCATGAGACTCTTGTTCTAATTTGCTTTCTGTTGTGAACAAAAGAAAAATTGTGGAGGAGAAGGTTTATTTGCTCATATACCCTAATCACAGTCCATCACTGAGGGAAGCCAAGGAAGGAATTAAAGGCAGGAACGGATTCAGAGGCCATGGAGGAGTGTTGCTTGCCCTCTGTTGTTTGTTCAGCCTACTTTCTTGAAGAACATAGGACCACCTACCTAGGGGTGGTACCACTCATAGTGGGCTGGGCCCTCTCACTTCAATCGTTAAGAAAATGTCCCACAGACACATTCATAGGCCAATCCAAATACAGGCAACAACTCAACTGAGATTCTCTCTTCCCAAATAGTGTGTGTGCCTGTGTGTGTGTGTGTTGGAGACACAGAGACAGTATGTCTTACTTAGGGGTTTTAGGGTTTTACTGTTGAGAAGAGACACCATGGCCAAGGTAACTCTCATAAGGACAACATTTAATTGGGGCTGGCTTACAGGTTCAGAGGTTCAGTCCATTATCATCAAGGCTGGAGCATGGCGGCATCCAGGCAGGCATGATGCAGGAGGAGCTGAGAGTTCTACATATTCGTCTGAAGGCTGCCAGCAGAATACTGTCTTCCAGGCAGCTAGGACCAGGGAATTAAAGTCCACACCCACAGTGACACACCCACTTCAACAAGACCACACCTCCTAATAGTGCTACTCCCTGGGCCACACATATATAAACCATCACACAGTGTTTCTTTGTGTAGCCCTGGCTGTAGACCAGTGTGGCCTCGAACTTACAGAGATATGCCTGCCTCTGCCTCCTGAGTGATCCCCTAGAGCTGGATCCAGTTCAAGCAGCTGGGAGCTCCACTGATACCCTATCCAGATGCAGTTTGCTTTCCTGCTCACGGTGACTTGAAGGTCCTGTAACAAAATCAGGGCAGGCTGGTCTGCATCCTATCCTCTGTTCTTGCTGTCTCCACATCTGTAAGGCAGACCATGAGGAGCCCTGCCTCTGAGTATCTCCAACACCCGGGGTCTCTATGGGACCCAGGTCTGGGGAGAGCGCCTATGTTTGGTGTCAGGTGAAACCATGCCGTGTGGCTCTCTATCTCGGTCAGGACCCTGGTTTCTCCCAACCATTGCTCCCATGCCGCATTGTGCCCTCCAAGAACAAACGTAGTGAAATGATTATGGGGCCTTGTAAGAACACTTTTGTTTAACAGGTGATTGGTAGTTAAAGCTGAGGGCACACTCAAGGTGAGTGAAATAGATTTTGGGGGGATAAGAAAGGCCTTACAATTACTTCTTAAATATTTTGTTTCACCTGCTCACATGTTCAATTGGCAAACCGTTCCTGAGTGTCTACTCTGCACAGGCATTGTTCATGAGCTGAGTGCTCACAGTGAATGTTAGGTATCTAAGCCGGTCAGCCTGTCTGAGTGCAGCGAACTGCTATCAGCCTCTATGGGCCTCCTATAGTATCTCTGGCTGAATAAAGGATTGCAGGTACAACAGGAGTGAAAAAGGAAGGTGTGGGCTGAGAAAAGCAAGCAGCCAACCTCCCCAGGTCCAGTCTAGTTATGTGGGCAGTGTGTAGAATAGAGGGCTTTGGGGAGAGGGCCCTGAAGGAGACTCCAGGGACATCAGCAAAGGCCTCTGTCAGGGACTGGAGATGGCTGAGTTCTGCAAGCTGTAGTCAAGCAAAGACTGAAAGTTATCAGGCCAGTCTAGGGTCCCTGCCCACAAGGCTGGCAGGAGAGGAGCTGGAAGGTGCCAGGCCATGCTGGAACTGAGCACTGGAAAGGATAGGTGCCCTGCCTTGAAGCATCTTAACTAAAGCTTCTCTGGGAATTCGTCAAAGGACTGCCACAGAGAGATGCAACCCCGCTGCTAAGAAATGGCTCCTCTTTCTCTGGAAACTAGAAGGCGCTTCCTAGACTCACACAATGTTGTATACAGTGTGCCAAGAGTGTTTCTGAGCCAGGTGGCCAGATTGTGGAGGTGAGGGGAATCTAGCAAGGCCATTGGTGCAGGATGAGACACAGAGGGCTGGTGAGGTGGACACAGAGAAATGGGATGCAGGGTAGCACATCTTCTCTAGCCCTTACCTCATCTGGGAGCCAACTGCTGCCTATCGGCCCTCCATACAGGTGTCAGTGATAGCTTGCTTCTCAGCAGTGATCCACCAGGTCTGCCCAGGCTGAACCTCTGGTCCTCTTTCAGGGGGACCTGAGAAAGAAGGACCTTGAATTTGTTCTTTCCTCTTGTGCTGAAAGCATTTGCTCTTGCGTCAGGATGCTTCTCACCAGACCTGGTCTCAAGAATGGCCAGAGAGCAGAATATGGATATGGTTTACCTAAATTTACCCCAGAGTAGTCTGCAGATAACTTAACTGGGCAGACTGGAGAAGCATGGCCTCACTTATGGTGGGCTTCCAAGGGTGTCTCTGACTGGATCCAGGCGCTCCCTTTTATCACAGCTGTGTCACCACTATACCATTGAGATGTAGCAACAGCTTTCCTTATTCTCAGGCACTCCCAACATGGGCTTCACATTCTTGTATTTGTTCAACATCTTCCATGTAAATGGACAAACACCTTAGAAAGAACACATTAGAACATTGTCAGTGTCAAGCCCAATGGCCCCTAGGCTTAGGCACCTGAGTCTTTCTCTAGACAGTTCTTCTGTGTCCTGCCATGGGCACCACTTTTCTAGGTTTTGAAAAACCCACCTTTAGACTTGGCCAGATCATCACAAAGTTGACACCAAATAACGACTGACCGAGATCCTAGCTCAGTCCTCATGTTCTGAGAGGAGACTGGAGAAATGAAGTCACTTGTGGGTAAGACAAGTTCAACAGAGCAGGAGGAAAGGACAGATAAAGTTGGGGCTTTGGGTGAGGGCCCTCAGTTCAGGGTCCTTTCTTACGGAGAAGCAATACAGTGCACTTATCTCTGAGCCCTACATAGAGTTCAACAAAGCCATCCTGTGTGCCCATGCCATGCTGATGGTCACACAGAGCCAAGTGTCACCATGGATAGAATGTTCCTTTGAGCTTCACAATGTGGCTTGGTTTTAAGCAGCAGCTGGGCTTCCAGTACATCCAGCCTCCCAAAACAGCTACTTGAACTGTTGCCTTGTAGGTACCTCACACCTCAGTTTCCCCTTTGGACATTTTGCCCTGACTTCAGGACACATCACCCTAGAATGCATCTGTAGCTGACCCAAGGACCCAGGGCATGAGCCTGAGACTGGACTGCATGGCGTCTGCCAGGAATGACCTGGATCACATACCTACTCAAGCAGAGATGGAGAGAAGGGGTGAACTGCATGGATCACTGTGACACAACTCCTGTGTCCATCCCTGTGGCACAGGAGGGCCAAGCCCAGCACCTAATCCAAGGGTCAGAACACAGTTCAGGGTGGGTCCTAAGGGAACATCTGAATAGTGACAACCAGAAGAAGGGTGACCTGTTCTGGGAAAATCAAACCCAGAGCCTTACCATACTACCCAAGCATTCTACTATTGAGCTAAATCCCAGACCTGCCTTTTCAGATACTTTAAATTCTTGGTTGAATCTCAAGCATGAATCCAGTGAACACGGACTTAATTATGTATTACAGCCACTCTGCTGTCCTGTACTATCTACATGGACAGTAACTGTGTGTTACAGTCACTTCACTAACTATGCTATCTACATGGACTCAACTGTGTATACAGTCTCTTCGCTGACTGTACTATCTATATAGACTCAACTGTGTATTACAGTCATTGCTGTCTGTGCTATCATCTGTACTATAGATGCTGTCTAAGGCCACACCATATCTCTGCTGCTGTCTGTTCTTGCCACCAGAGAACAACAAAGATCTGCACTGTGCTGATTTTCACTCATGGTAACTTCTCTTGTAATGAGCAGAGGGCTGCCTTTCCCCAGCACATCAGCACCACACTGCGACTCCTTCCTTACAGGCTCAGCCGTGATCACAGGCAAGGGCTGTGTTCACTCTACTCCTCAGGCACCCTGCCCTTCAGTCTAGACACTGTGGCTCCACAGGATTTGGAGGGATGGGAACCAGAGGCTTCTATTTATGAATGTTCATTTGTTGCCATTAAGGCTTGATTTTTTTCCCTTTTCAGAATCTACATCCTATACTCAGCCAAGAAATCAGTAGTATTTAGTTTTTTGGAAGATATTTTGCTTCTAAACCCATCAAGGGCATTCCCATGTCCTATATCTCTGCCTTCCAATACAAGGCTCTGAGCTGTGGGAGAGTCTGTTAGAGTGTGCTGTGATATGTAATTTCCTCACTTTCTTAATCCTGACAGTAAGCATGCCCCAGAACATCAAGACATGGTTGAGGTTTGCATTTCTCCTCGGATGTCCTGGATGCTAGGGATTTGAAGCCAATCTCTCTAAAGAAGGAACAGAGACAGAAACTGCCATACAGACTCTAGGCCAGCAGCTCTTGACTCACAGGTTGAGATGGGTCACATATCAGACATCCTGCATATCAAATATTTATGATTCATTACAGTAGCAAATTACAGTTATGAAGTAGCATTGGGATAATTTTATCGTCCCGGGTCATCACAACATGAGGAACTGTATTAGAGGGACCAGAAATTTCAAGTGTCTCTCAAAGGCCATGTTAAGGCATGGTCTCTTGGTACTAGTGTACATTAATGGAACCTTTGGGGGTGGTAATGCCTAGTGGAGAGTCTTCATGTGATTGAGGAAGTGCCTGGAGGGAGACTTGATCCCTGGTCTTTTTCTGTAAGTTTTCTGCCTCTCCTGACCAGATGAGCAGCTTCCTTTGTTATGCTGAGGTATCATAAGTCTTTTATCCTCCAAAGGGTCAAGCATTGAAGCTATGAATAATTAAACAACCAGGGACGAATAATCTAATATTGGACATTATACAGATATATCAAATATTGGAATGAAAACTTTTCCTGTTACTCCTGGTTGGGCACTAATTTTTTATCCAGAGATAGCTAGAATCCTATTAATTTCTTGTGGTCTTCTGAATGAGGCTTACAGTTGAATGAAAGCATCTACTGAGTTAACTTTTACCCTCTCCTCCCTTTTACATCAGTTTTTCTGTGTACTCCAGAGTGGTATTGAACTCAATCCTCCTGCCTCAGCCTCCCAAGTATTGAGATTACAGGTGTGTATCACCACATTCAGCTTCCTTTCCCTTTAATCACATACATGAACATACATGTCTGTGTTCCTTGTTCTTTGTCCCAGACCTGAGCCTAGCACAGTAGTCATCAAAAGAGACCTGAGAGACTTTATTCAGCAACTGATGGGAAAAGATGTAGAATCCCATAGTCAAATGTAGGACCGTGATAGGATGGCTGGTTTTGGTCAAGGCGCTGGCTGGAAATAGCCCAGAGACCCAACAGGTGTTCATTGCCTGTGAGGGAAGGGCATCTATTCCACCGCACCCCCAGAATCAAGGCTCCTGACACATGGCGTGATCTCCATTTGATCTTCACCTTGCAGTCACGGTTGGCTAGACAGGGCATGACTTCAGGCTTCAGCCTTGAGAAATTTTCATATTCATGAGTTACCTAAAGGCCGGGGGCGTAGCTAAATTAAGTTATTCCTTCCCAGCCCCTCCTCTTTTCCCCCTCCCTATTTAAGCCAGCCCCCCGCCCCAGCTTGAACTGGGGGGTGCACACCTAGACCATCTACACACACCATGAACAATAAAACTCTTGGAACCCACGGACTTCTCGAGTTATTGGGACCTGCCAGCGTGGGAAGCCCACCCTTCCTGGGAGTCTATTGCAGTTGTTCCTACAGTCAAACATTAGAAGGAACTTGAGAAGTCCTGTAGAGGAGGGAAGGAAGGATTGGAGGAACCAGAGGGGTCAGGGACACCATAAGAACATGGGCCACAGAATCAACTGACCAGGGCTCATGGGAGCTGGCAGAGATCATGGAACCTGTAGGGGTCTGTCCTAGGTTCTTTGCATATATGTTATGGTGGTTAGCTTGGTGTTCTTGTGAGAATCCTAACAGTGGGAGAGGGGACTCTTCCTGACTCCTTTGCTTACTTGTAGGACCCTTTCCTTCTACTGGGTTGCCTCATCCAGCCTTGATGTGATGGTATGTGCCTGATCTTAAGATAATGTGTTATGTCGTGTTGGGTTTGTGTGGGAGGCCCGCTCTTTTCTGAGAGGAGATGGAATGGGGAGGGGATAAGTTGGGGGAGAGGGAAGGTGTGTTGGGTGGAGAGACCAGAGAAGGGGAGGGAGGAGAAACTGCAGTCAGGATGTAATATGTGAGAGAATAAAATACATCTATACATATGCATACATCCCAGAGACTATCCTATGTCACTCTGCTATAGGGTTCTTCCTTCCCTTCTGACAGCATGTGATTTCAGTGTACAAATATTCCTAGTGTGGATAGCTGTCCCCAACTCATGGGCACTAAGACTGCTGATATTCCCTTACTTTATAGTGACCATGCTCCCAGCCCCTTTGCACATGAGTACTTTGCACACGGAAGTAGGTTAAAGAACTTCCTACAGTTTAGATGACAGTCTTCCAAAGCCCCGTGTGTTAAATATTTGTTTCCCAGTTTGGCACTGTGAGGAGGTGGGGTTTAGAGGGAGGGAGTTAGGTCATTAGAGGTGTGTCCTTCAAAGTAGACAAAGTTCCCTAGCGAGCAGCTTCTTCTGCAGTGTACTCCCTGCCATGGTGTCCTGTTTCAGCAGAGGTCAGGATCAAGGTCAACTGACCAACGGACTGGCACCTCGGAGATTGAGCCTAAATAAACATCCCCTTTAAGAAGCTCTTTTCACAGGTATTTCTTAGAAAAAGCTGAGGAGTACAAAATAACAGGCATGTGTGGTTTCAATAAGAATGGTTGGATTTTCTTTCCATAGATACTATACAGTGTTGATTCCTCTGGGCTGTGAAGAGGTCTGGCAGCTTCCCCTTGACTTCTGGAACATACTGTGCTATTGACTCCAGAGTCTGACAGGTAAAAGCAACAGCAGCTTAGAGTAGTTTCAGTTTGCTTTCCCTTTCCTTTTTATCTTTTGTGACGGTGGGGATTGATGCCAGGGTCTCATGTACTCTACGAAGGTGTCCCATTTTGAAGCCACACTCCCAGCCCCATGTGTGTTTACTAGTTGTCTGTAGATTGGTGAGATGGCTCAGCAGTTAGAGGTGTCTGCAGCCAAGCCTGATGACCTGAATTTAATTTCTGGGATCACATCACTGAAGGAGAGAACCAACTCCTGAAAGTTGTAATGACCTACACACACACACACACACACACACACACACACACACCCTGAAAGGTAATAAAAGTGTTAAGAGATAAAAAAGCCACTTGTCTTTCCTTTCCTGTGAATTGGCCATTTTATTTTTTAATTCAGTCAAAATTTCTTTGAAAATACGTCACAATGTGTGTGTGTATTTCATGAAGTTAACTATGATTGATTGGCACGCATTTTGCATGCTTTTCTTTGCTTATGAAGATAATTTCCCGGCAGAACTTTTCCGTTCTGTAGCATGCTTAGTAGCACCCCTCACTCCATCCTTTACAGAGTCGTTGAGGAGTGGCCTGACTCAGTCTCTCCAGAGAGAGGCAGAGGACGGGCCTGAATGTTTGACTCTATGGATAACAGACACTGTTGCCCCTGGCTACCTTTGTGAATCTGGAAAGAGCTCAAAGGCAGTTACTGAGGGGTACGTCTTCAAACTACTCGGACTACCCCTGAGCACAGACACAGGGTAGAGTGGGTATTGTATATAGATCTTTAGGCATAGGTGTCTAATTTCCTATGGAGTTTGGTCATCTTTGTGCCAAGCAAGCTTGCCAAGGGAGACATCATAAGCATGTAACCCTAGCATTCAGTAGGCTGAGGAGGGACAGTGAGTTAAACGGCAACTTAGGTGGCAGAGCAAGAACCTGTCTCAAGAAAACAAAGATTTAGGGACATAAGTCCAGGAAGGGAGGTGGAGTGCTTGCTAGTGTGCACAGTGCACTGCAGAGCAGACGGACACATCTGGACCTCACACTTAACAGTCAGTACCACAGAACCATTTTACATTTAGAGAAAATGTTGGGCTGGACTTTTTTCCAGTTGGGTCAATAGAATGTTCAAGCTGAGGGATAATAAGCAGGAAGGTACGCTCAGTTCTAGGAGGAGGAAGAGCATCTCTAGAGTGAACCTTTTTGGTTCCTGGGTTGCCAAAGCTGCTCTGCTCTGACTGGTAGGGGTGGGGATTGGGGTGGGGACTGGGGTGCGGATGAAGGGTGAAAGGGAGGCAGACAGGTCACAGGCCCAGGAGGTCCTTACTTGGTCTGCCCCTGCATCCAGCTTTTCTCCATGCCCTTCTAAGGGTCTCCTCTATCACTGCGGGCATAGGGAAGTGCTTTTCTCACCCCATCCACCCCTATCTTCCTTGGGTGACATTCCTCTGATCTTCTGGCACCTGGCATTCATCTCAATCTAAGACTGAAGGAAGAGAGGGAGAGGGAGAGGGACAGAGTGAACCGAGGTCAACTGGAAGCATTTGGGGGCTGAAGTGATGTAGGGGAACCCCCGCCCCTTAAGACAGAGCACCTTGTATGTCTTAAATCTGCAAGTTGCCACAAATGCATAGGACTGAGTGAAAGGTCAAAGGTGAAAACGATGGCCAATGTTCAAGAACTTCAAGAGGTTTGTTTCTATTGAGGTATAGGCGACTGGTTCTTAGGGGGATTAGAGGTTAGGGAGCCTCTCTATTCTGGACATCCTAGGCAACACTGGTATCAGACACTCAGTGGTTATCAGGGACCCGATGAGAAGACCTTGTGGCCAGTAGGCCTCTGGGGATCGACGGTGGGGAAGCAGGACGAGGCTTGCCTCCCAGGAAAGGCTTTCTGAGGCCACAATATCCTAGAAATTCAAGGGATTTGAGTCGGGGCTCCGCATAGAGCTGGCAGAGCAGGGCGCGGTCGCCGCAGCCCCTCAGCACGGCACGCTCTCCGGAGCCCGCCAGGGGGCAGCGCGGCGTCAGGGGCAGGGTGCGGGTACCGGCAGCATCGCCTTCACCTGTTCTGCCTGCCCAGGACCAGACAACTAAGGCTCCCCAACTGGCCGGTCCCAGCTCTCTCCTAGGAATCTGTGTGCTCCCCAAGGCACGACTCGCGGAGCCGGCCTCAGCCCGTATCCCAAGGACCCAGCTCCCAGGTGGGCTCGTCCTCTGTCCCCCGCCGCTGTCCCTGCGCCGCGCCCGGAGGCGCCGCGCCGAAGCATCTTTGTCTGCGCTCTGCGCGGCCGCGCGGTCTTGAATCCCTTGATTCCCTAAGGTCTCTTTAGAAAGCGTTTCCATCCCGCGTGGCCGGGCGCAGGAGAAGCGGGGGCGGCCGGTGTGGCAGCGACGAGGGCGGTGCGGGTGCGGGTGCGGGTGCTCCCGGGCCGCGCCGCGTGCGCCCGGTAGAGGCGGCCCTGCGTGCCGTGCGCGGCGTCCGGGGCGCGCCCGCCGCTATCCAGCTTCCCGGGCTCATTAGCAGTCTCGGTGTGCGGCTCGGCGCGGGCTCACAAAGAGCTGCGGCGGCGCCCCGCTCTCGGCCTCGCCGACCCAGTCGGGGGCGGTGGTGCATCGCGCAACCCGCGCGGCCGCAGGTAAGCGGGGCCCGGGGAGCCAGAGTCGCCGCGGCAGCAGCCTGGGTTACCCGGTTCCGCGTGGGGGGAGCCGGGGCGCAGTGGGGGGGGGGCGCGGATGCTGTAGTCCCAGCGCTCCCTTTCGGACCTTGTGGGGCTCTGGAGCGGCAGAGGGGCATCGTCGACAGAGCGGGCCGCCGCTGGGACCTGGGGGTGCTACGGACCAGCGCCCCTCTCTCTCCGGACCCGCCGGACCCTCCCAGCCACTGACCAGCTGCCGGGCGCGGCAGGGATCAGCTGGCGGCTAGGTTATCAGGGGCTTGCGAAGCGCTACCTGGTGTGGCCAGAGAAGATGGTCACTCGTTCGGGTCCCCTACGCCGGGCAGGCTTCTAGTGCGTTCCGGGGGGGAGGCGGTCAGGGGGGGAGCTGCTTGGCACTGATACCAAGTCCTGGTGCTGGGCGGCAACTCGGGAGTTTGGGGTCGCTGCTGGGTTCGCTGCCTCCAGGCAACCGGTCTTTGATCTGTACCCCCCCTCCTCTTTCCCTTTATAATGAGGCCTCAGGGAGAAACTCAGTTAAAAATTCCACACCCCATATTCTCTGGGGGCATGTGGCAGGGACATGCCCCTCAGCGTGGCTACTTCCCCTTGGCAGGCTCTGCCTGCCAAGAGGACTTAGGTATGGAGGATGAAGGGGAACATTGGTCCCAGCTTTTCCAAGCCTTGCTTTCACACGGGGCAGTATGGGCAGCAGGCCTCTATATGCCAAAGCTGTGGGCGAACTTCCCCTGAGTGCGGTAGGGATAGGAGCAGGTACCAATGGGGCTCTGCAACGGCCAGCCCGGGCTGTAGGTGCCTTAAATAAAAGCCTGCTAGTCTTAACTTAGAATTTAGTTGTGGAAGACTTTTAATTCTTTAGTATCTGTCTATTTGTATGTGACTTGACAGAGGCCAAACTTAAATCCGAATTTAAATATAGCCAGCTCTCTCAGGCCTTGTGTTGGGTGAAGTTCTTAAACCTTGCTTATTGTTCTTGGCCTTTCTTCATCTCTGAGCTGATTTGTCCCTGGCCTCTTAGACCCAAAGACCTCTTCTTCCTTTATGGACTTGAGAAAGGACACATGTTTCATAAACAAAGACCCACAAGCTTTAAGGGTCCTAGTGAACAACTTTTTCTGAAGTACAGATCTGCAGATGCCAAGAACCAATGGACAGTCTTCCTTTGGGGCAGGGTCCCTCCAATGAGGCAAGGCAGGGGCTTTCCTGGCCAGCAGCAGTCTGAGGCAGGGGACTCAGGCCACGGTGGCTGGATGACTGTCCTGCACTCTGATTGCTGGGTGGTCACAGTGTGCTGCAGAGAGATTCCTGAGCTTTGTAGCTGTGGGACAGAGGGGTGAGTGACAAAGACTTGGAACCTGCAGGGACTCCAAGCCACTTGGAAGGCATCAGTGGAATTGGCTGTAAGCTGGAGGTGGCAACATCTCTCTTTCCATGATACCATCAAGTCCTTGTCTGTTTGCCCTTGGGACAGCCTCTGAGTTGGGTGTAACAATGGACCACCGCCCTCAGCGTTTCTCATCTCTCTCGTGTCAGGCAGTAGACTCACCTCACTGCTGCTTTTCCATGTCTAGGGTGCTGGACTCAGCTGAATCAGACGGTCTGTGAGTGGGTGTGAACCAGAGTCTTCGTGTTGGAAGGAGCTGGCATTGAGGACCAATAGCTTCTGCTTGTCCTCCTCTTTCTCTTGCGAGGCAACCCCAGACACAAGTGGTAGCTTGTTAACTAATTTGCATAACCATCCCTGGGATAGTTCTAAACTACACCCTTCTTTTTCTTTCTTCTTCTTCCTCCTTCTCCTTCTTCTTCTTCTTTTGAATAAAATATTAGTTCACAGTAATAATTGGTAGGGATGGTTTGTGAAATGGAGGTGCATAAATATCCAATTTGCCAACTGAGCTAAGAAATGCCAGATAAAAATAAAAGATAATTGTAAAAGACACCAATCACACCCCTGGAGGCTGAGAGAGAGTGTTAAAACACCTTGACTTTTCCTAGACAAAACTGAGGAACTCAGAGGAAAAACACGTTTGATAGTGAGGCTGGCATCTGCCAGGCTTTGTCTAGGTTGGGCACTGGTCACTGAGCCCCGTTGGAGGTGCAGAATGGGGTAGTACCTGGCCACAGAGGAATCCTCTAGTCCTCGACTTACTGCTACTTCCTTGTCTGTCCCCTGCTCTGATGTGGCTCAACAGGTGAGGGTCTCCACAGACACCACAGCGGTTCCGTATGATTCTAGGAAAGGAGGGGTGTGGAAGTTCTGAACAGCCTCACTGTTCAGAAGCCCTCCAGGCCTTCCAAAGCAAATGGCAGATACCTGCATATCCTGCCCTACAGCCTGTGCCCTTTGTATGGTGGTAGCCTGGGCCGTGTGCCCTTTTTTCCTACTCCCGGCTCCTCGTCTTGCTGGTGATGAAGATGAGAGGCATGTAAACCTCTGGTGACGGATGGTGTGGCTGCTGGTCAGGCATCTCCAACATAGGTTATACTCGAGATGATGGCCCAGGGACCAGGGGCCAGGGTGCTGCTTAATCCTTCCAATGGAGGATGATTAGGTGACAGCTCGGGGTTGGGGGGGGGCTCTTCTCCTCCAACTCCTCCTCTCCTATGCCTCACCCACCAGCTGGGCCAGGGCCAGCAGGAGTCTCCAGGCAGCCTGCTGGCTGAGTCAGCATCATGGGCACTGACTGGCTTCTCGCCTCTCCTGCAGCTGGTCCTCACTCTGTCCCTGTCTGGACATTCAAGGGAACCCTAGGAGGACAGCACCCTCAAGGTCATACTGTCAGGCTCTGTAAAACTTCATCCACTGGAGGGTACTACAGATGGGCAGCTCCATCTGAGTAGGTTAGGCTTGATTGTGGTTTTGTAAGTTTTTTTTTTCATCTGTTCGTGTGGTGGGGAACACCCACAAGCCACAGAGTAAGAAGTCAGAGGACAGCTTATGGGAGTTAATGCTCTGCCTCTATCACATGGGTTCTGGGGATTGAACTCAGCTCGTCAGGCTTGGCAACAAATGCCTTTACTCGCCGGGAAAGCTCACCCACCGGTCCTGGGTTACCCTTTCTGTGCTTGCCTTGAGGTTTTCTAGGGTTGAACTTTGAGACTAGTCCTCTTCAGTCAACTGGGGCAATGCTAGGCTTTCCTAAGTGGTCAATGATTCCCTGTTGCCCACGCTACACCTACGTTCTCTGCCTGATTTCTGTAGCTCTCTCTCCTTAAGCACGATCCCTCCAGTCTGCACAGCTCCTGGCAGACAGCCCCTGCCTAATTTCCCCTTGTTTTACCACCTACTCTGTCATAGTCTTCCACCTTGGCCCAAGTCATAGTGTCCATTCTGGATGACTCCAGCTAAGATGGGCTCTTTCCCTCTCATCCCTTGACCTCAAGTTGTGAGGCTTGCTCACGCCTCAGAGCGTGCTTCGTGCACCCTCAGATGCCTGCTTGGCTTGCTCTATGATTTATTCCACTGTCTGTTTATATACCAGCTCCCTGACCACCCCCCCATGCGTCGGCACCGCTTCCTGATTGTTAATGCAGCTTGTGTCTCTCCTCAGCACATAACACCCAGAGGCTCACTTGTATATACAGTTCTCATTGTTTCGTGTCTGTCTCTTACTACTCAAATGTAAAGACCATTCACTTCTGTATCTCTAGCATCTAGAATTGTGCCTGGCACATGGCAGATCCTTGGTGCTACTGTGGGATGAATGGATGCCTGAACCCCAAGGTCATTGTTATCTTTGCTTTTCCCTGTAACTAGGACTGGAACCAAATGGAATTCATATTTGGATCCTGAAACCTAGAGCAGGATCTTGAGGTCAGTGACAGACAGGGCAGAGCCACAGTACTAGACCCTGCTAGCCTGCTTTTTATGGAGACTAGAAGGGAATGTGGTGGTGAGGCTAATCTAGCTCATATACTGGACCTTCGGGCTCCCCACTGAAGGTTCTTTTGAATTTTTATTGGCTTAGATTGTCTGCAGTCAGGCAGGCCTCACTACCAGAGTTAGCCTTTCTTGCTCTTACAGGTGCATCCATGGCAATGTACTGGGAGGCAGGCCTTCTTGCTCAGGTCTCCTCCTCTTCCATCTTCCTTTTCTTTTTTCTCTAATACTTTATTCTGTTCCCCATTGCTCTTTGTCATATTTTAGTACACTTGTGTGTGTGTGTGTGTGTGTGTGTGTGTGTGTATGTGTGCACACTTAGGTATATGAGGTTAGAAGACAACTTGGGAAGGCCTTTCTTTCTGCCTGGGTATTTAAATCATGTTGCTTAGTGTCAAGTGTCCTGGTTGTCTGAGCAGTCTTTCAGATATTGTCTCCCTCACTGGATGTTTCTAAACCTGTCTTGTACACTGTCAGACCCAGTGTCTCAAGGGTACTTAGTTTTTGCCTGTCTGTTCTGGCCTGCTCTCCCTGCTGGATGCCTTTTCTCACCTGACTCCACTGCCTGTGTTCTGACCCCTGAGCTGTCCTGGTTTCCTGAGGAAATGGAGATAGGAAGAGAGGATGAACTCTAGAATAGCAAGAACTTGACTCCAGCCTGCCTGTGTCTCTGTCCCTGGGGCCATGTGCAAGCTTTTGGGTTTGGAGACTTTCTCTCTCTAAAATTGTTTTGAGGCATGAATGGAGACCAATATTGAGTTGATGTAAGCTTCTGTTGTGATAGCAATGGCTTCATGGGGTGCTTCTGTGGCTTCAGGCCAACTGTGGCTTTTTCCTCTTTGATTGGAGAAGTGCCATTTGTTTGTGAGTTTCAATGATAGCCCACTAAGAGAACGTAGCATAGATAGATGCTTTCTGAACTCTGAAGTGTTAATCCAAAGTAAGACACATCTGTTGTTTTGTGATTGAAAGATCAGACGAGGAAGATAAAAGTATGTGGTTGAGATGCCCTCATTGACTGACTACAGAAGTGTTTTCTAGACCCTGAAGCACTCCAGCATCTGAAGGTAATTTGATGAAGAAGCCAACAGGAGTGAGTCTGCATGGGACAGCTCGGTGTGCAGAGCTTTTTGGTTCTCGGTGTTTAATGTTTTAAATGGTTTTCTTTCTCACTGGAAGTGCCTGATGTAATCACAATTTGCAGGTGAAAAGCTGAAGACCTGGAAACTGGAATTGGCCTCAGGGCTTGGAGGGGTCGTAGACACATTTCCCTCCCCATTTTCCTTTGGGATGGGACATTATAAACTGGGTGATCCTGACTAGGACTTGGGACCCTTCCCTATCCCCAGTGCACACAGGGTTAGTTTGCGGTATGTGTTTTGAGAATCTGTTGCATGATGGGTGGGAATTCAAGTGCCATAGAGATTAGGGAGAGGGCTGGGGGGCATCAGAACAGCTGCCATTGGTGGGATCCTAGGTGTTTTCTATTTTACACTTGAATTGAACATAGACTCAGCATTTCTGGTCTCCAGAATCAATGGCAGAAGGGCATGCTTGGTCTGGAGCCACTCAGCCACTTCTGAGCAAACCTAAATTAGTAAATGACAACTAGAAGTCGGCCTTTAGAGTTCTCAGTTGATGTGAGTACATATATATGTGTGTTTATGTGTGCATGTGTTTTGCTTTTGTTTCGTTTGTTTGGTTTTATATTCCTGGAATTGATTCCCAGCAAGGGAACGCTAAATATGAATGACTCTGAACCATTGTGTGCATTGTTAATTTAAAAATATATATATAGTTTATGGCTTTTCCCAGTTGGTTTGATTAGCAGTTTTCTTGAGGAATTTATTGTTTCCCAAACAGGAGAGCCATCAATTGAGTGAGTGCGTGCATTTAAGGATGATGGATTTCTCAGGTCTCTCTGACAGCAAGCATGTGCGTTGTTCACATAAAACACAGTTTCTGGGTCTTTTGGTGTAGCAAGTGAGCCATGTGCTGTAACATCTGTCCGTATTATCCAGAGCTGCTGACATCTGTCACGGGTAGGGTAGAGCAGAGTGGGATGTGTGTGAAGAGTCGGAGGCCCAGGAGTAGGCGTGGCCTGCCATCTTCCCTCCAGTGTGACTAGGCTAGTCCTGAGAAGGGCACACATACATCTGCACTACTTTCTTCACCAGCCTGAGTGATGGTGAGGGTGAAGTGGAATCTGGATGTGTGCACACATTCCTTAGGCAATGTAGTCATAGGTCAGGGTGTGCATGTACATGTGTGAGCATGTGTGAGCATGTGTGAGCATGTGTGTATGTGTGAGCGTACGTGTGTGTGTGTATGAGAGAGAGACAGACACACAGCACACACACACACACACACACACACACACACACACACACAGAGAGAGAGAGAGAGAGAGAGAGAGAGAGAGAGAGAGAGAGAGAGAGAGAGAGAGATCCTGCCTGATATGTTTCAGGTACCTTGGGTTCTGTCTGATGACTGTGGTAACTGCTGCCTGACTGACATATGAGCCAATTCTGGCTATGGGTCCTAGACAGGTCTTGAGTCCCAGAGGCAGGAGTGAGTCCATCTTGGTGTCTGTTCTCCAGGGAATGGCACTGAGTATGGTCAGTTTTCTTAACCCACATCCCTGCTAGATGTCTCACTTTGTGGTAAAGATTCCCCTGGGAACGGTTTCTGCTCTTTGAGTGCCAGGGCACTGCAGCTTGTGTGTGTGGGCTGCTATTGGTTCTGGGGCCCTGTCTTTGTGATGTTTTGGGTTGGAAACTGCCAGTCTTGACTTACTCCTGGGCATTAGTAGATTTTAGCTTTGAAATTAATTCCATTTTAGCAAGCCCTGATTTTCTCCTTGATCACAGGCAGATCTTTGCTTGATCAGCAGTGGTGATGGAAGCTGCTATACTTGATTTGCTCTTCCCTGGGGCAGTTTCACCCAACTTGCATTGATCCCATGTGGAGGGCTTTTCTGAGGGAGTCTGGACCGGTAATGTTCCCCGCCCTTTGCTTTTTGAAACCATGCCTTTAGTCCATGTATATATCATTTGATTTATCCATCACATATGATATTTACTTAGTAAAGGAAATGGGGGATAGGAAGATTTCTGGGCATTTCAAGGGTAGCCTCTCACCTCGCCATTATCATTCACCGACTGGATACACAGGAACTTCTCTATGCTCAATCTGAGGAGTCGAATGCTTTACTTTAATTGCCTGTAAGTCCCTGTGTTGAGGGCTGTCTATCCATCCATCCATCCATCCATCCATCCATCCATCCATCCATCCACCCATCCACCCACCCATCCAATGGATATTTTCTGGGTACTTGCTGAATCTTTCTTCTCTGTTCCCTATGTAGAGCTGTATGAAGTTGGCGTGGGGTGAGATGAGGAGGGGTCGGGGTGGGGGAGGCTGCTGGAGAGTGTTTATACAAGAGCTCAGACATAGATTTAGGTCCAGGGTCTTCCCAGAGATTCATAAACTAGGAGGTGTGTGTACCCAAGGTAGGAGTGGAGGTTACTGTTCACAGTTCTTATTCTAGAGAAGGGGCTGAATTTGCCCTTTTAGAGCAGAAGAACTATCCTTTGTGGGAAATCCAGGGCATAGAGGAGGGACTAGTTTCCTGGCATTAGGACTAGTTAGCCTGTGTTGATCAGGACCCAGATAGGTGCACAATGTTTATGCATCCTGACTGATAGGTCTGGAACTGCCTTGGCTGGTCCTGAGGGGTCAGGAACAGAGCGGATGAAGTGAGCATAATACAGTTTACTGAGCAAGCTATAGTGGCTTTTCTGGAACTGTGCCTCTAGACCTGATAGTAGGATCATGGGTGAATGGCTGTGAGGGGCATTACAGTGGTCACATCCACAGGTGAGGTGATACACAGAGGGGCGTAGGGTAGAATAAGGCTCAGTTGGGAGCCTGGGGCCATGTTAAGGTCACCAAGAGGGGTTCTCTGAGGATATAAGAGAATGTTTGCCAGGGCCCCCCTCCTTCCCCAGGGTGCTCTGTAGGAGGCCATGGCTGCTGCGTCCCAGCCTCATGAGCATGGATGTTTAATTTCACCCTTTAGAGATTTATAGGCTTGCTAGATTAAATTGCCCCTGCACTTCTACAGGCACGACAAGACCTATGACAAATCATACATCACATTATTAATTTGCTCACACAAAGTTAACCTGTGCAGCTTCGCCTGACTTACCCTAGGCTAAGCTCAGACCCCAGGAAATATGTTTCCAGTTGTCTGCAGAGAGAAGGTGGCTCTCAGGACAGACTTGCAGCAGGATGTGTCAGCTAAGCACCTCTTTGTCTGCACACAGCCAGTCTTGGCCTAGCTGGGACACAGGTGACAGTTTCCTGGCCTCCCATGGCTTTCTGGCTGCTGCTGCTTCTGGGCTGGCTATGGCTCAGGCTTGGGGTAAGGCAGAGCTGTGGTTGTGGTCAGATATCCTGAGTCCTTCTGTTGGGTAGGAACTGGGTTCCCAGCCTTAACAGCATAGCAGCGGCGAGAGAGAGGATGGCTGAGTGCCTTCTTTGTAGCCCAGAGACACGAGGGCTGCAGCTCCCACTTCTGCTTCCCCTTTAGTTTCCCACAGGATGAAGCAACCATTATTCTCTTTGGGCTGCTCTTTCTCCAGCATGCCAGGCAGCAGCAGTCCAGGCTGCAAAGGTGCCCATCTTTGGAAACGCAGCCAGCCTGTTCTATTCTTTGACTCAGTGTGGAGGTGTGGGGCTCTATCCTTTCCCATGAGGTCAGAGTGGCCTCGTCACCCTCTGGCCTCTTACTCCCAGGTACTAGATCTAGGACTGATCTGCTGATAGTTGGAAAACAGGACTTAGAGGGAAGCTGCACTTGGTGTGTGTGTGGGGACACTGTGTGCAGACCCTCCCGCCATCTTGATGGTTTTTATCAGACACTTGGGATTTACACTGCAGTTCCCACTGATTGAGACACCAGTCCACCTTGTTTGATAGCATGGTGTAGTTAATGTCTCATAGGCCACAGAAGAACTGTTTTATTAACATTGCTACCTTGCTGTGCCCACACTGGGGTGATTGCAGTGGAAACCAATGCTTTATTCCAGATATGGGTCTTTACTGTGCTGACTCAGGCAGCCACGGCCGTGGAACTAGGAAAGACCCACAGAAGTCACACATGTCTGTGGAAATGCAAGCAGAACTTATTCTCCTAGTGGCCATCCCTCATTAGGTGGCATTCATTACCTTTGGTTTCCAGGTTTAGGTGGAGGCTGACTTCTGTCTTGTTTCCCCCGTTCCTTGCAGTGAGCAGCATGCTGTCATTTGTATTTCCTTACTGGAAGCCAGCCAAGCTGATGTTCACCTGGAGTCCTCGACGGATACTCATTTTCTAGAGTTAATGCTGACTGATTGCTTAGACCTTACATCTTAGGCCTTGGCACCTTGATTTTTTTTTCTTTTGCATACCCATCTTCAGTGGAAGATATTTTAACAAATACCTAAAATCCAACAATGCACTGTATAATCAACAAGAAAAAAGCCAGACAACTACATAGGGAAAGGGATAGAGAATGTTATATATGCACAGTGCATGAATGCACACACACACACACATACACACACACACACAC
>NW_021604712.1:10778189-10798768 GCF_004785775.1 Grammomys surdaster | reverse complement strand
CACACACACACCACACACCACACACACATACACCACACACACCACACACCATACACACACACACACACGCCACATGCACACACACACCACACACCACACACCCACACATGCACACACACACATACACACACACACACACACCACACACACACACAGTATACTATACAGACAAAAAAGGTTCCAAACCAAACTCTGTCCAGCTATTAGGGAAATGCAAAGCAAATCATAGCTGACATAACACCCCACATACACCAGGCTAGCTGTGATCAACAGTAGGCAGTGACAGGCGTAGGGAGGCTGTGGAGTAACTGGAATTGTCATTGCCTGTTACATATAAATCCTCACAGCTGCCTGAGGAAGGTATCTCTGCCAAAGTTAAACCCTCATGCTTGGCAGTATCAATCCCAGCAAATACGCAGTGTGTATGTGGGCTCCAACACCTGAGTGTCCTAACTCCTATGGATGTCGCCTTTGGTGTCAGTGGTTTACAAACTAATTAAGGATCTGTTAATGAGAACCTCCAGGGTTATCTGGGTAGGCCCTGAATACGACTTTAAGGGTCCTTATAGGAGAGTCAGAAGGAGGCTGGCCACAGAGAGAAAAGGGCCATATGCTGGTAAAGTCAGAGATTCCTATGATGCAGCTGCAACATAAGGTATACCGGTAGCCACAAAAAACCTGGACGACACAAGGGATGGACTGTTTCCGGAATCCTTCTGTAGAGGTCATGGCCCCGCTGACTCCTTAATGTCCACCTACCAAAACACCAAGAACTGTGACAATGTAGTGTGTTTTAAGCTACTCAGTTCCATGATGATTTGTAATAGCAGTCACAAGAAACTAATACAGCTGCCAAGAGACACAGGCAGGTGTCCACAGCTGCATGGTGATGACCGTCAGCCTCCAGACAAACCACATAACTGTCCACAGAAGAGAGGCTAAGGATGCTGAATTTAGTTCTCACACAGAATACAGTACAGCAAGCGGGGAATGGGGAGTCAGCAAGTGTGTGTGTCATGGGACAGATAGGTCTTTTTCCACGTGATGTCGAGTGAAGTCCTAAGTCCTAGAGCCTGTGCTGCATGAGTCAGTTTACATGACATACAATTTCATCCATGTCAACTGCTGTCCTTGCAGATGGTCAGTGGAGGCCACATAGGATGGAAATGGACCTCCTTCAGGGCTGGTATGTTCCATGTATGATACGTAGAACTTTTAGTCCACATGTTGTATTTCAATAAAATATTTACAGTAGAGCAGCATACCACTTTGAATTTTCATGGAGAACTTTAGTTGACTGACTGCCGGCTTATTTTTACTGCTGCGGTGACTGGTGCTTAACGTGAGATAAAATTCTTCCATTACAATGAATACTTATTCATTTGTAGTCACCAGCTGTATTTGGAGAACAGGGAAACCAGGCAGTGTGCTGAGATCCTTCCAGATTTAATCGTATGGAGAGGTAAGTTAAATAATGTGAGTTTTTCTTTCTACACCTAGCAGAAGTTTTGGTTTGGATGGGTATTCTCCAAAGGCCAGCTTCTTTCTAAAGCAAACCAGACCCAGTGAGTCCAAATGTCAAAGCATCCTAGTGTTTTTTTTTTTCCATTGAGCAAGAATCCAAGGGCTTGAAGAAATGCACTCAGGTACTTAATGTACGGACAACTCCTAACTGCATGGGACATTGACTTTCCAGTGACAGTTCTTTCGGTCAGCCCCACATTCTTGCAGTCCAGGGCATAGGTAGAGGTTTCCTTTAGACAAGAGCCCATCATTCCAGATCCCCAGAGGTGCTGGTCCTCCTTGTATCTCTCCCTGGCATGACTACCCTACTACCCATGGAGTTTGTGTTAGCTTTCCGTTGCTATGACAAAATTCCCGAGACAATCGATGCAGTCAGAGGAAAAAATCGTTTGTTTTGGGTCATTGTTTCAAAGGTTTCACGTTGTGTCCCTTGGCCCTGTTCATTTTGGTTTGAGGCAGCATGAGGTGGAGGAGCTGTGGTAGGCACCAACTGCCTATGTCATGGGGGCTGGCAGGCAAGGACAGGAACTGTGTTGTTGTTGGTGGGTATGAAGTTCCAATTTCTCCTTTAAGAGCAAACCTACAGTGTGCTTCTCACACTAGGCCCCACCTTTTAAAGATCCTACTACCTCCTAACACTACCTAGCCCCTGGAACCAAGTATAGACATTCCGGGGACCCCCTCACACATCCAAACAATGTCAAACTCCTCATTGCTCTGGACTCGGCTCCAGCCCTCCCTATTCTGTGCTTAGTTCCCATGTACTGGCTGTGAACCCATGGCAGGGCCGTGACTGTAGAGGATACTCTTGCCCATCCTGGCCGCACTAGTTTCACAGGCTTGAGCTGGCTGGAAAGACTACCACTATGGGCAAGGGTCATTTACATCTTGTGGAGTTCACAGTGGACTGGTATTCTGTGTGTCCACCCTGCTCTGAGAGGCTCACTATGCACATGCAATTTGTTTTCTCCTTAACATCCTGTGAAGAAGGCACAGCTCACTGGGCTGTTTATGGTCCCAAGGTTTGGGGGATGGAGGTGCCCCTGTGTGTGTGTATGCACACTTGGTCATGGTAACCCCCACACCACTACTTCTTCCCAGCTACAAGAGTCCAGTGCTGTGTTAATCCCGTGTTAAGTAAGGAAAGATAAGAAGGTACGGGTCAAGGTTTAGGGATAGCAGAAGCAGGTAGCAGAGCCTGTGACAGACTTGACCTCATGTCATGGGTCCTGATGACCCTCCTCCCTGGCTAGCCTTTCCCAGTTTGGCCCGGGTTCTCCAGACTCCTCAGACCCAGTAGGTAGTGTGGCTCTGGGTGGGGATGGTAATGGTGCCATTTCCTGAGTGTGAGCCTATGGTGCTAGGCTTTGTGAATTAACCACTTGGGGGTGGCATCTCTGGATGAATCCTTAGGAAATGTGCCACCACTCTCTTAGATGCTCTGAAGGGTGGCACGTGTCAGTCCTGGTTGCAGACTACAAAACAGGATACATAACAATACAGGGTCGGTCTCTCACACTTGTTTTAACTGAGCTTCCAAAAGTCCTCCTCAGTATTTCCTGTCATCTTGACACTGTGCTGCTGTGATATGTCTGGTGACATTGTGACTGTGGTTATTGTGCTGTGCTGTATCTGGAGACACTGAGACTGCAGTGACCATAGTGTGGTGTGTCTGGTGGCATAGTGACTGTGGTGAATCTGCTGCTGTGATGTGCCTGGTGGTATTGTGACTGAAATTACCATGCTGAGGTGTGTCTGATGACCTCGTAACAATACTGCTGCTGCTGTGGTATGCCTGGTAATATTGTGACTTCAGTGACCATGCTATGTTGTGTCTGGTGACATCATGACTATGGCTATTGTGTGTAATGTGTCTAGTGACATTGTGATGGTGGCGACGCCTCCATGGTGTGTCTGGTGGCATTATGACTGTAATGACCATGCTGTGGTGTGTCTCATGACATTTCTGCTGCTGCGGTGTCTAGTGGCATTGTGTCTGTGGATGTATTGCATGCTCTACTTTCTGCAGAGCTTCTCCAGATGTGGTGGTGGGCCAGCTGAACACTCATTCAGTGTGCTTTGACCCCAGTGGCCCAACAGATTACATGCACATCCTGTTTTCCTCTGTGGAATGTCTGATCTCATCTATGGTTTTTTTTGTCACTATGCAAGGACTTCTTGAATGTCAGACTCTTTAGAATGGAATAGCTGTTTGGTGGAGAGGGAGGAGGCTCTTGCCTCCTTATCCTAACCAAAGGCTGTGGATGCTTCTCCATACTGTCCGTTGGCATGTCCTTCATTTGCATTTGCACTATCCATTGCCCCGACCATGGCTGGGCCTGCTCACTGACTCTCAACAACCCATGCTTTGCCTTGAGTTCAGTAACTGCTCAGGAAAACAGTAACATGTTGTTTTCTCGACTTACAGACCTGCTCTGCCACACTGAAACCCAAGGACCAGTTACAGCTCTGCTTCGGCAACCTCTTCTGCACTTGTTTGCAGAAGATCAAATAAAATAAGGTAGCGGCATGTAACAGGACTCACTCTGTGTCCCTAGCTTCACTCTGGGGCTCTCATCCAGCCCTGGTATCAGAAAGTACAATCATTTAGTCAGTATGGCCAAGGATTAGAAAGAGCATCCATATGGTCCCACTGGACAGGCAGAATATTGGGTTACTATGCCCAGAGTCTGAGACCTGCGGCTGACTCTTTTAGTGCCCGAATACCTGGGGTCCTTAGGAGCCAGTCTACACAGAGAGACCCCACGGTTCTCTTCCTGAGGATGTATACTCACAAGTGTACATGCTTGTGATGTGGATGGTCTTCTATTTCTAGGGATCCTGACATTGCCTTGACCATGGCTGGGATTTTATGAACAGGACACACACACACACACACATGCTCACACACTGTGTTCATACACACTTATTCTCACACTTACACACACACATTCATACACTTACACACAACACACACCCACTCACACACATGCACCTATACCCACACACCCACACACATGCACATTTGTGCAAACACGCACACACACACACAGACACACAGACACAGACACACAGACACACACACATACACACACAGTGCTAGAACTGAAGTGTAGAAAGTCGGTTCTCTGAGTGTTCTTGTGCTTTCAGTCTCAGGTCTTCGTCTGCATCTGTTGGCATGGAGACTGTTGATCAAACTTGAAGGATGGAGTGGTCCAGAATGTTAGTCCTTTTTCATTCCCCCTTCCCTGATTATAATGTTACCAGCAGTTGTTTTCGCCCTGGAAAATAAACAGAGGAGTCAGACTCCAGCGGGAAATTCACCTCCCCTGTGTTGGTCTCTCTAAGGCCAAGACTTCTCACCTGTAGTGAAGAACTCAGTGATTTTTCTGGGTTCTGGCACACATACCAAAGGCAGAGTAAGGAAGACTGGTTTCTGCCCTCGTGGAACTTTGGGTGTGTGTTGGCATATAGGTGGATAAAAGACTAAGTTCGGGGTACAGCAGCATGGATTCTTGGGTAACCGTTGATGACAGGAGCAAAGCAGGTGGCATTGGCCATACACTTCAGGGGTGGGCTTCACACTGAAACGTCTTGCCAAAGCCCAGTGTGGAGAAGGGAGACTGAGATGCTGCTTGTCCCAGCC
The DNA here is from genome assembly GCF_004785775.1 of Grammomys surdaster. NCBI lineage: Eukaryota > Metazoa > Chordata > Mammalia > Rodentia > Muridae > Grammomys > Grammomys surdaster. Next base: position 10,793,598 of record NW_021604712.1, on the reverse strand, counting down.
CATTGACCAAGATCGGCATCATCCGTGAATCACTGACAACATGCGTGTGTAGTAAGTAGCAAGTGATGAGAAAGGGGGCTTGAGGTTTCTCTTCCTAGACCCACAACCTCTGTGTAAACATGTCAGAGAACCCCTTTAGGCAAGTTCCAGCTTAGTGACATTTGACATGCGATCTCCCTGGTAGTCTTAAGAGTGTCTAGGCCAGAGGTTTTCAACTTATGGGTTGCAGTCCTTTGGGGTGTGTGTGTGTCTCATATCAGAGATCCTGAGTATCAGATGTTTACGTTACAATTTATAACAGCAAAATTACAGTTATAAAGTAGCAACAAAGTGATTTTACGGTTGGGGAGGTCACCACAGCACTAGGAACTGTATTAAAGGGTTTCGGCGTTAGGAAGGTTGAGAACCACTGCTCTGGGTCATCGTAAAGAAGGAAGGTCTGAATAGCTGTCACAGACACAAGGAGGCAGATGACTGAGTGTGGTGTGGTTTTCTCGATAGGGACTTGGAACAGAAAAAGGACGTTTGGAGAAAGGGCTTAATTAGTTATAATGGACCAGTCTTGCTTCATAAATCGTGGTAAGCATATTGTCATTTCCCTGTAAGGCTCAACCTTTAAAAACCATAAAGCTGGGGCTGGGGGAATGTTTCAAGGAGTCACACACTTGCCAGACAAGCACGTGCAAACATGAACAAGTGTGAAGATTCAGTACCCCAGTGGTCACATCAATGCTGAAAGGACTTAGCTACTCAAATGTAACCTTAGCACTCAGGAGGTGGGGACTTTGTCCCTGGTGCAAGCTGGCTGGCTAGACTCACCATATCAGGGAAGTTCAAGTGAGAGGCTCCATCTTTCTCTGTATCATTGGAAGTGATCAGAAATGCACCTGACATCAGCCTTAGGCCTCCACATGCATGCACACACATGTGCCTGTGCACCTGCAAGCACATGCACACCACATGCATATATACGTGTACACACAAAACAAAACTACAACCCCAACCCCTCCCCCCATAAAAACCTCTTAAAATACCGACTCAGCTTGAGTCCCATTGCCCTTGGTGGTAGATGCTTAGCTCTTGCCATTGTTCAGCTCCAGAGCCTGAGCTGGGCTATCCACTTTTGGTCTCTTACGTTTCCAAGAGCACAGAGACCATGTTTGGTGTAGTGCTTGAGCTAGCCAGATTTCTATCTCTGTGACAGAGTATCTGAAGGAGAACTTAGAAGCAGGGAGGACTTAGAAGGAGAGAGGAGACGACTCATGGCTCTAGAGATTTCAGCGTCTTGGTCCCGTTGCTCTGGGCTGATGGCAAGGCAGGGCATCACTGACAAGGGCACACGTCAGACAGAGCTCTCACTTCATGGTCGTCTTGAAGCACAGAGTGAACTCCTTTTAGAGTACCGTCTGTCCTCCTGAAACCCTCTGAACTGTTGCTACCTCAATGGATGAATCCACTAATGAGGTCAGAGCCCTCCCATCTGGTCATCTCCACCTCAGAGCACTGGGGGACAAGCCTTCAGCACTTTGGTGTGGTGGGTGTGGGTGTGTCAGGCCCAAGCTGTAACAGCATTTAGAATACATAGTTTTGTATGCTCCGGGTTTCTGAGTGCTTGAAAAAAAAATTCTCTGATGTAGTCTCTCTCCTTACTTAAAAATCATTGTCAAGAAAAATAAACCCAGGCACATCAGCATATTACCCCATTTTCTGGCACTGGGTGCCTGGGGAATTGTACCACTCTGCCGAGACCACTCAGGGTATGGTCACTTTTCATTTTTTTGATGACTTTGGGCAGCTGCGCCTCTGACCTCTGCTTCTCTCTTATAATTAATCCCTGGGGACACAGGGGTCTTTTTTTTTAAAAGTATTGATCCTAGTAGACAAAAGGCTGATGTGTGGTTGACAGGCCAGCAAGAAGGCAGGAGCTGAGCGTCTGCGTGGGTGGGGCTGGCACTGGAGATTTATGTCCACGATCACACTGATCTATCTGTTTGGTTCCCAAGGAGGGGGCTGCCTGAAAACTGAGCCCAGCACCTAAAACCCTGGGCTGCAGAAGATAGGTTCAGTTTCTTTAACTTCCACAACTGTCACCTCCTGTGTACTTAGCAGAGGCACAGGGTGAAGTGGAAGGAAGAAGAAACCTTTAAACAGGCTCAGACCTGTTGTGCAGTCTGAAAGGTGGCTCTGGTGCAGTGAAAGGTCAGCTGGGCCTACCAGGGACCCAAGCTGTCCCTGCTGCCTGTCCAGATGGCAGTGCACGTCCATCATTAGCTCCTTCCACCTACGACACCAGTAACACCCTTTGCAAGATCATGGGAATGCTGGGTGACATGGGACTTGATGTATGGTGCTATGTTGCATGGGACAGGGGAAGCTGGCGATGGGTTTGCATAGGAAATATGCCCCTTAGGAGGCAGAAGACCCACTTTACTCTAGAGTATGATGGTTTGGATAAATATACCGCAAAGGCCCATGTGTTAAAGGCTCATCCCAGTGGTCTGCTGTTGGGAGGTCATGTGGGCTTTTTCAGAAGAGGGGCCTGAGTGGGAGTTCCTTATGTCACTGGAGGCAGGGTGTTCCTCTAAAGGGGACTGTGAAACTTGTGGCCCCTTCTTCTATCTTTGTCTTCTTGGCCATGAGGTGAATAGTTTGTTCTGGAGAGCAGCCTACTGGCACATCCATCAGAGGCCCAAAGCAATGGGCGTATCTGTGTATGGAGTGTAGCCCGTAGAACGATGGCCAGAGTTTCTCTTCAAAAGTCAGTTCTTCTAGGGCTTTTCTTACAGGGACTGAAGCTGGCAGCACAGGGACCCTGGGTGAGTCAGAGTTCCCTCTCTTGTCCTGGAAGCCTGTCAGAGGAAACAGTTCCTACAGGTCTTACCACTTCTCTGGAGTTTTGGCAAAATTAGACGGAGCCATGTGAAACTGTTATTTTTATATGTCAGAGTGATCAAATATAGGTAATTTCCTATGCTTCAAGCTCATTTTTAGCATTCAGGCAGCTTTGGTAAGAGAACATTTTTATTTTAAAAATTGTTATTTTTAGTTATTACATATATACAATTCAGTGCATTAGGGGAAAAAAGATAAGAAAATCTGGGCTCGGAGACGTGGAACTCTTTCCCGCTGAGACTGACTTCATCACATTCCTCCCTTGGGTTTAGCACACAGGAGCCAGCACCCTGTGTCTCCACCTCTCTGGGGGCCTTATCTGTGTTCACAGACCCTTCATTCTGCACCCTGGCCTCTGAGCTTGTGTTCTCACTCTGAACTGATCCCCAGAGTTGTAGAGAATGCTTTTCTGTTATAATTGATGTCTTTGGAGTTGTGCTCTGACTGTCCGTCCATCAGTTTGTCTATCTCTGTCTCTCGCAATCTTTTCTTCCCTACTTCCCCAACCTCTTCCCCTTTTCCTTTCCATTCCTCTTCTCTTCTATCTCTTTCTTCTTCCTCTTTTTCTTCTTTCAATACCCAGGAATCTTTCCTGTGATAGGTTTCCTGAAGTAGAATTGCTGAGCAAAACCTCCATGCTTCAGATGACCCCAGAAATGTTTTGTTGCCCATGACCTCTGTGAGGGGTGTGGGCTTCCTTCCTGGCTGAACCTTCCTGTATTGCACACCTCCTTCCCTTCTTCCTTCATTCTCTTCTTCCCTCTTTTTATCCCTTTTGGCGTGTACACGTGCACTTGTGTTTATGTGCATGTGAAGGTCAGAGGTCAAAGATCAACTTTGGGTGTTGTTCCTTAGGTGCCATCCGTTTTTTTTGGTTATTTTTTTGGTCTGTTTTTCTTTCTTTTTCTTTTTGGTTTTTCAAGACAGGATTTCTTCATATAGCCCTGGCTGTCCTAGAACTTGCTTTGTAGACCAGGGTGGCTTCAAACTCACAGATCCATCTGCTTCTGCCTCCTGAGTGCTGGGATTAAAGGAGTGCACCACCACCATCTGTGTTATATTGGTTTTCTATTGGCTTGGAGCTTGCAGAGTAGGCTCGGCTGGCTGGTCAGAGAGCCCTACAGAGCCTACTGTCTCTGCCTCCCTGACACTGGGATTACAAACACTTTGCTATCACTTCCATCTGTTGATGAGGTTTCTGGAGATAATCCTAGTGTTTTCATGGCAAGCACTCCACTGACAGAGCTATCCCTCTTCTCTCTTTCACTCATGTTTTTCCTTACCTCCTTATCTCTCTCATTGGATGACACCACTGAGCATGGACCTGTACCACCCCACGTCAGGTGCCATTCATACACTGTCTCATGGAACACTGCTCTGACTTGGCTGGTGGTGTCCGGAGGGGAAAGCAGGGACTTGTGGCTAGTCCTCTGGGAAGTTTCACAGACTTCTTTGGTGTTCCAGGGAGACATCCTCAACCTTGGTTGGTCCTGATTAGACCCCTGGGCTCTTGTGCTTTTAAAGATGTATTTCATTTTCCCTGTCACTTGGTAATAGACGGAGCCACAGGGGGCATCTGGGTCAGATGGCCCGGAGGAGCTGTTGGAGCCCAGCTGGCGTCCAGAGCTGCTGGCAGCCCAGAGCATCTGAGGAAAAGCTGCCTGGTCCTGTTTCCCAGGAGGATCTTTGTCCTCCTTTTACAGAAGTGATGGATTCCTGGATCCGCTCTGCTGGGCTGGAAGCAAGAACTTTTAGATTTCCTCTGGTTGAGGAACTTAAAATGGAACAGTTTACATCAATTCCTCCAAACTCGACTTTGTAGCCATTTTCTATGCATGGAAACACATTCCATGGGAACCCTCTAGTGATGGATTTGAAAGCCTTTCATTCCCAAACACTGTGACCTCTTAAAGACCAGAGGGTGTGGGACTGGGGATGGAGTCCATGTGTGGGGGCAGTCTCCCCTCACCCTGAAGGAGAGAGAGGTGCAGGTCCTCAGCTGCTCTGGGTCACAGGGTTGTTTGAACACCCATGGAAGGGGAGGTAAGAGTCTGTGTGGGGGTGATTATTCCTTTCGGCTCCATGCGAAGGCTGAGAAAGACTGAAACAGAGCCGACTCCCAGCAAGCTCCATGCCTCTGCTTTCTGTGAGAGGTGGAGATTTTGTGTATTGTTTCATTATCTCACAACAAAGAGCTAATAATGAAGATAAATAGAGGTGACACTCCTCTGTGTGGAAGCCTGCCTCCGATTGCCATTACCCTCTATCTTTAGAGAAGACACAGAGAGCTGTTTCCTGGCATCAGAGCTTGGAGGATGACAAGACCTTGGTCCTGAAGGGGCAGGGATGTTTTAGACTCAGGCACCCTTTGCCTTTCATTTTGTACAAGCAGTTTTTTCCCCATTTACTTTTTCTGGTTATAAAATTAATATGTAATAATTATAAAAATTAAAAGTGTAGAAATAAATAACCAAGGGAATGAAAGCCTTCCCCTTTCCCCCATTTAACCCCTTACATAGACAGATATTGTCAGCTTGGTATGTAATCCTCCCTTTTTTGCCTCTATGGGAGTTTTAAAACTCATGTTTTATGAATATATATGTGCTTATTATTTTTAATATTTTTCAACAAAATGAGATCAAATTATAGGTTGAGCATCCCTCTTCTGAATGGTTCAAAACCTGAAACTTTCTTAGCAATACGATGTTGCAAGTGGAAAATTCCAACTCTCTTTCTGTATATAAATCTCACATCACACACAAAAGTCTTTTAACTACCAAATAAAACTGTACACAGACAAGAGCATTTCTAGAGTTCATGTAGCTCCATGCGGAGCATGGCTGTTTCATTTCAACTTGGGTCATAACCTCAAGATAAACCTCAGCAAATATTCCCAGATCTGAAACACTGGGAAAGCCATGTCGCCTCTGGGATGCTGAGCATTTAGCTAAGGGGTCGTACCCTATTTAGAGACTGTGATGTCTCTGTAGATGCAGCGTCATCTGGAGCAACGTGTCTGACACAACACAACGTGTCCCTTGTCAGTTGTACAAGGAGCAAGACAGATTCCAACACTTGTGCAAGAGATGACCATGGACTTACTGAACTCTAGAGCAGTTACTGTTTCCTGTCCTTGAAGGAAGGGGTGGAGAGCAGTGTCACAGCAGCATCCTCGATAGCCACTGGTGGGCTTGCACAACACAACTCCGCTTTGCTGGGTGGGGAGGCTGAGCAGCAGACGTGAATAGGAAGTGTATGTGCAGGTACGTATGTGTGCAAGCATATGTGTATGTTCACATGTGTGCAGGTGCATGCATGTGTGTTTGCGTTTGTATGGAGGCCAGAGTATCATATCTTAGGAGTTGTCCACCACATTCTAGACGGGGTTCCCTGGTTCAGAGCTTGCTAGCTAGGACTGGGTTACACTGGCTGAATCACAAACTCAAGGGATCCACTTGTTTCCACCTCCAGGCCTGAGATGGGAAACATCTACGGCCACTCCTGTCTTCCTGGTAATAATTGTAAGTGATGCCAGCTGTGTGGATCTGCGGCTGAGTGGTCTTGTTGCTGGTGAACGTATCAGTCTGCAGCTCCACTGAGCATGTGAACATCTGGTTAGAGCCTTGCAGTGGTCGCTCAGCTGTAGTTCTCAGTCCGTGGTTTCAAGTTACCCGTGGTCACCTGTGGTCCTAAAATAGAAATATCTGTCTGCATCCGAGAAGGAGGCGTAGATGGAGGCAAGATAGAATATTCATGTAACATTTTAGAAGAGTGTTGTAATTGCTCTGGTTCATTATTAGCTCTTTCTGTGCCCAATTTGTAAGTTTGACTCTTGTCATTAGGCACATATGTTTAAGAAACAGTGTTGACAGTGGCTTAGGCATCCCTCAGAAGTCTTGGTGTATATACCCCCGAAATAAAGATTTTTTTTGTATTTCACTGTGCTACTTTTAAAATTATGAATAAGGCTTTGTGAAGAAGGGTGCTTGATGCTCAACCATTAGGGTCTGAGTTTGGATCTCCCTTGCCCCCCACCCATAAAAAGCCAAGCATCACCCAGTGCACATGTAACCATAGCACCTGGGAACAGAGAAAGGCAGGAGGATTGCTGGGGCTTACTGTAGCTAGCCTAGCTCCAGGTATAGTCTGGAGAGACCCTGTCTCAAAGGACTAAGGTAGAAAGGGTAGGAGAGGAAGCTCAACTTGTTCCTCTGGCTGGAATTCCCATGCATCCACATACACTCACACTCAACTATACATAGAGTTGTTTAAATGTTCAAATAGAGTACAGATGGTAAACAATCACAAGCCAGATTCTTGTACTTGATAAGAATTTGAATTCTTCTTTAGCTGTTGTTGCCTGTTTCTCTGCTGATCTGCTCAGGGTTTTCCCATTGGTTTATTGGTGTGCTTATCATACCAGGGCTATTTCTCATTTGTCATAGACATTGTAGGTATTTTCTCTCAGGTGTCTCTGTATTCCTCAAGTCTGTTTAATGACATCTTTGACAATATAAAACCTCAGAATTTTTATGCTATTCAATATCAATGTTTTCTTTTATGGCTCCTGAATTTCCTTACGGAAAAGATATCCTTACCTTAAGTGCAGATAAACACTCTCCGTTTTTATCTTCATTTATTTTAAGACAGGGTCTCCTGTAGGCCAGGTTTGTCTTGAACTGTTTTTGTCACAGAGATGACCTTGAACTCTCAACCCTCCGGTCTTTACCTCCAGAGTGCTGGTGTCAACAGGTGTTTAAGGCTGCCTTTCTTTTTTTATACCCAATGCTTCTACATATGCACCTTCTTTTGCCCATCTGCAGCATATTTTTAGATATAGTGTGAATGGAAGATGGAGTTTTCACACTGACATTCTGTTTTCCAATGTTATTTATTAATGAGCCATCTTCATATCTCTGTTTTGATATCCTTTTCTCCCTTTTGTTGATAGGGGTTGAATCCAGGGCCTCATGTAAACTAAGCATACACTCTACCATTGAGATACCCCCAGTCCTCCCTCTTCAAGACAAGGTTTTGTTAGATAATCCGAGGGCTTGAACATGTAGAGTGTGAGTATTGGTTACTCTCTATATTGTGATAAAATACAGAAAGAAAACACAAAGGCACACAAGGATGAGAGGGCTCACTTTTGTTCATACTTTGACGGTACACTCTGTCATGGTGGCAGGAGCTTGAGGCAGCAGATCACATTGCATCTGCTGTGGGAGCTCAGAGGAAGATGAGTGTCGATGTTCAGTTTACATTCTCCTTTGCATTCAATCTGGGACTCCAAGTCATGGGATGATGCCTGACAACAGCGGATGCATCTGCAGCTTCTATTAACTAATCAAAATAAATCTCTCACAGATATGCCTGCCAGGTGCCTAGTCTACTCCGTGATTCCAGATCCTTCAGGTTCACTGTAGCTAGACTTTTGGCTAATGTATGGGTTCCTTTTCTTTCCACCCTTATTCCTTCTTTATTCCATCTCCCAACAGGAGAGAAAGAAGGCTAGAGAGGAAAGGGGCATCAATATTGGTAGACTATTTTCTGCTGATTAGGGGCATCGAGTTCCTAGGGGCAAGTTTGATCTTCACCAGGATATCCAATTTCTTCTTCTTGGGTCTTTGTGCATGATCACTTGAAAAACAGCAATAAAAACAACCAGCAACACCACTGCAACGACTAGCAGGAGCAGCAGGAGCAGAAGGAGCAGCAGGAGCAGCAGGAGCAACAGGAGCAGCAGAAGCAGCAGGAGCAGCAGGAGCAGCAGGAGCAGCAGCAGTGTCAGGAGCAGCAGGAGCAGCAGGGGCAGCAGGAGCAGCAGGAGCAGCAGCCAGCCAATACCTCTCTCAGGCTCTAGGATTTATACCCTCTCTCAAGAGCCCCCAGAATTCTGAGTGTCATACAGTTGCAGAAAGTATCAGCCGTTGGGAAAATCATGCCCCTGCCAGAGCACGAGGCAAATCATAGTCAGCTGCTCTAGACAATCGAAAGCAGCCCCATATCCCACATTTGGGATTAAAACAAAAATGTATTTGTACAACATTTCTGTGTTTTAAAAGAAACCACAATTCTCACCACATTCGCAGTGTTAATCGTTACAGCATGCATAGTTATTAGTTGTCGAGGTGTTTTAGGTTATTTCTTTGCGTGTGTAGATTCTTCTCTTTGCTTTACTTATTTATTCTTATGAAAACATCAGCTGTTAGAGTTGCCGTGACTTTCCTTGTGAGACCACCACGGGGTGCCCTCCCTGAGGTAGTTGTGATATTACTGTATCAGAATTTTTTCATTAATTTAATTATTTATTCACTTTATATCCCAATATCAGCCCCCTCTCCTCCCAGTCCTCCCTCACACAGATCCTCTCCCAACTCCCCCTCCCCTTTTCCTCTGAGAAGGGGGAGCCCCCTTGGGTATCACCCCTTCCCAGCATCTCAAGTTACTGCAGGACTAGTTACATCCTCTCCCACTGAGGCCATACAAGAGGGCGCAGTTAGGAGAATGGGATCCACAGACTGGCAAAAGATTCAGGGACAGCACCTACTCCAGTTGTTGGGGGACCCACATGAAGACCAAGCTGCACATCTGCTACATATGTGCAGGGGACCAAGGTCCAGTACATGCTTGCTCTTTGGTTGATGGTTCAGTCTTTGGGATTCTCCAAGGGTACCAGATATCTCTCAACTGAAGAATTGATAAAGAAACTATGGTTCATTTACACAGTGAAATACCAGCTATTAAAAACAAGGACATGAATTTTATATGGTAGAAACTAGAAAATATCCTGAGTCAAGTAACCCAGACCCAAAAGGACATGTACTCATTTAATAAGTGGATCTTAGCTATGAAGTACAGGATAACCATGCTACAATCCACAGATCAAAAGAAGCCAAATAACAAGGAGGGCCCAAGGAAGAATGGTTAAATCTTTCTCAGAAGGGGAAATAAAATAGATATCAGAGGGATGGAGGGAGGGAACTGGGTAGGAGAGGGGTTAGGGAAGGGAGCAGAGTGGGGGAAGATCAGTGTAGGGAGGGCAGAAATAGTCTGCATGGGGAGTGGCATCTCTAGGACTTGCCAGGGACTTGGGAGGGGTGTTAGGATGGCGACCCCAGGTTGTATATATGGTTGACTATATTGGAATTTAATGGTCACACCATGGCTTATATTGTTCACAGAAATGTCTCGTAAGCACAGGACTGCTTTGTTATCTTAGAGTCATGGTCTCTTTGGCTTTCTTCTCTTTCCACCCTCCCCAAACTTTCTTTTATGTGGCTTTTCCTGGGGAGATGTGATCAATGTCTGTTCACCTCAGAGGGGCACCCATGGCAGACCAAAGAAATGAACCTACCCAAGTCTAGCTGAGTGAACCAAGGAGATTATTGGGGTTATTTAAGCAGCATGGGTGACTCAAAGGCAGGTGTATCACTGAAAAGGCCACCCCAACATGTGTATGGACTCCTGGGACCTGAGTCCTGTTGAAAGGAGTTGGCTTAATGGGTGTGTCTCACCTTAACAACAGTTCTTACTGTTCATACAACCTGGGGAAGCCCTTTGTGGATCTGGCAACTTCCAAGCTTCCATAGACTTTGTCAAAAAATTGACAGCTAAACTTGAGAGTAAGCCACTTCATCTCCAGCCTCCTTGGGATCTCAGCTGGGATGGCTCTGTAGGTTGATGCATGGCAGAAGAAATGCCATCTTTCATTTTTCTCCTTGTCTGGATCTCTTGATTCTTTATACCCTTCACTAGGGCTTTGCTGTTTTGATTGTTAAACAGTTGTCACATCTCTGGGTAGATTTCCATTTCAATTGCAAGGCTCCTGTTGCTGTTGTCACCTGGACAACATCCCAGTCCCTCACCCCATTTTCTAGCTGAATATGGAAGTTATTAAAACCCTGCTGGCTCTTACATATGGAGACTGGTCACTGTCTTCGGTAGGGTGTAACTGCTATGAACAGACACCATGACCAAGGCAACTCTTAGAAGACAACATTCAATTGGCTTAGGATTCACTTGTCTATCTGGGCTTTCTTTTGGGTGTTCTATCCTTTTGATACTTGCTTGTAAAAATTTTTATGTATGTGGACAGTTTGCCTGCATGTATGTCTGGGACTTGAGAAGGCCGGAAGACGGTGTTGGAGTCTATGGAACTGGGATCTCAGATGGTTGTGAGTCTGTGTGGGTGCTGAGAATTGAACACTACTCCTCTGGAAGAGCAGCCAGTGCTCTTAACTGCCGAGCCACCTCTCTAGCCCCTCTCCATGTGTTTGTGAGGAAGAATATCATTTAATGAAATTAACCAGCCAACCTAGTCTAGCCTACTAGGTCTCCTTAGGATGGCTGTATCGGTGCTTGGTCCCTTGGGGGCTTGTGGATGGGTGTTGTTTTAAATTAACATCTTCCAATTAGTGGGGATCAATAGGGACATCTGGCTCTGTGCTGCCCACTGCTGGGCAAATATGGGATTAATCTTCCTACTGCATGGTCTAAACTCACTGTGTCAGAAGTCTGATGGAAAGGAGAGGAAGCTGGCCTGGAGGTATGGGCTTGGGGCTTGGGGCTTGGGGCTTTTATTTTATCAAAAATTTGTCTACTGGAAATCAGCTTATTGTACTACCCTATTGGATGCTTAATTTTTCATCTTGTTCAGTTTGGATTCCTCTGCTTACAGGGAGCATGTTGGGATAGGGGTGAGGGTGGGAGAAGGATAGTCCAAGTTATCTCCAGCCAATTGAGGCCAAGCTTGGCCAGTTTTGTGGAGGGCAGCCAGCAAGAGGATCATGCTGCCTGAGGACAGTCCAGAGCCAGAGCCAGAAGTGCACATGGGCAGAGCTGGCTTCTGGAATGCTGAAGGCTTTAGGGGACATCTCTGGAGTTGGCAAGAGATGAAAGGAAGGAGACATGCTCTGGTGTTAGGGGTCAGTCAGGAGTACTGATCCCTTCTGACTCAGGGTCTGATCTAATCATTAAGAAGTAGGATCACATTGGAAACCAATTGAATGCTTCCAAGGAGACAGTCAATATACTCGACTTTGGGAATGGGCCATAAGAAGAAGTTGACTGTGGGTTAAAATGTATGTACTAGACCAATTTGGCCACCTCTTAATGTGCTTTTCAGAATGGCATATTTTCTTCCTATTATTATTGTTGTCGTGTTTACTTACTCACTTTACCTCCCGCTTACTGCCACCCTTCTGGTCATCTCCTCCCACAATCCTTCCCCCACCACCTTTTTCTTTGAGTGGATGGGCCCCTCTGCCATGTAACACGCCCCCCCCCAGCACATTAAGTCAGTGAGTCTAAGCACATTCTTTCCCACTGAGGCCAGACAAGGCATCCCAGCTAGAAGAACATATCTCACATACAGGCAACAGCTTTTGGGATGGCCACCCCCCCTCCAGTTGTTTGGGACCCATATGAAGACTAAGCCGCACATCTGCTATGTATGTGTGGGAGGCCTAGGTATGTATATTCTTTAGTTGCTGGTTCCATCTCTGAGAGCCCCAAGGGTCCAGGTTAGTTGACTCTGTTGGTCTTCCTGTGGAGTTCCTATGCCCTTTGGGGCCTGTAATCCTTTCTCCTATTCTCCCATATGAGTCCCCAAGCTCCACCCACTGTTTGGTGTGGGTGTCTGCAGCTGTCTGAGTCAGCTGCTGGATGGAGCCTCTCAGAGGACAGCCATGCTAGACTCCTATCTGCAAGCAAAACAGAGTTTCATTAGTAGTGTCAGGGATTGGTGCTTGCCCATGGGATGGGTCTCAGGTTGGGTCAGTTATTGGTTGGCCATTCTGTCAATCTCTGCTCCATCCCCTGTGCCTGTATTTCTTGTAGACAGGATAAATTTTGGGTGGAAAGTTTTGTGGGTGGATTCATGTCCCTACTGCTCCAATGGGGTTCCTGTCTGGCCATAGGAGGTGGCCTTTTCAGGTTTCATATCCCCAATGCTATAAGGTCATCCTCATTGATTCTTGGGCGCCACCCTTATCCCAGGTCTCTGTTTCACCCTGGAGATGTTCCCCCACCTTCCTACCCCCTCAGTTGTAGATTTCTATTCATTCACATGGCCATCTGGCCATCTCTCCTGTTCCTCCCCACACCTGATCCCAACTCCCCTATTCTCCTCCCCATCCCTTCTCCCATCCAGTTCCCCTCCTCAATCTGGCTATTTTATTTCCCCTTCTAAGTGAGACTCAAGCACCCTCGCTTGTCCCTGTCTTCTTGTTTAGCTTCTTTGGGTCTGTGGCATGCAGCATGGGTATCTTGTATTTTATGGCTAATATCCATTTGTAAGTGAGTATATACCGTGCATGTCCTTTTGGGATTGGTTTGCCTCACTCAGGATGATATTCTCAAGTTCCATCCACCTGCCTGCAAAATTCACGGTATCTTTCTTTTTAATAGCTGAATAGGATTCTATTGTGTAGATGTACCACATTTTCTTTATCCATTCAGAATGACCCATTTTAAAATGAAATTAGATCATTTTTAAACTTTGTAGATTGGTTCTTTGTGAATTTCATGCCACGTAGCTCAATCCCTTTCATCTCCCCAACCCTTCTTATCCACCCAAATGCACACACACATATACACACCCATGGTTGATCTCATGTAGCTAAAATGCCACAAAAAAGGAAGAGAAGTGTGACATGGAGCCATCCATGGACGTAGCCTAAGCAGGGTACCCTTCTGTTGTGCCATTGGCTGCTGGGGTTGTGGATTGTTGTCTATTTGGTACCTGCAGGCCCCTATCTGTAGGCTGAGAGTCTTGGAGCTCAGACTTCCCTCAGCTCTGCATAGTTTTTTTCTTAATTTTTCCCCTTTCCTTCTTCTTCCCCCTCCTTCCCTCTCTCTTCCTCGCCCTCCCCCCCCCCATCTCTCTGTCTTTTGATTCAGGGAATCAAACTTAAGGCCTTACATGTGCTAGGCAAGCTAGCTCTTTAGTATTAAGCCACACCCCTTCATTTAAGTAATTCTGGGTTACCCAGGCTGACCCTGAGCTCTTGTTCAAGCTCTGAAACTTGCAACAGAGACTGTGGTTAGTGTGTTCCTTGGCTAAGCAGGAAGATGCTTTGTTTCCTGTGCACTTTCACCTGGGGGTTCTGTATATGTTGCTCTGTGTCTTCTGGGACCATTCGACTTTCCTGGTGGCCCAATCCAGATGACTGACACGAAGGGTTGGCAGGTTCCTCCCATCACTCTAATGGGGATAATTCCTTGTCCAGCTGAATGTGAGATCTGCTTCATTTAATCCATTCCTTCCAGTTTGGGATTGGGTTCTAGAATTGTAGGGCAAATGCTGAAAATGGGGTGGCGTTTTGTGACAGTGTTGGCTTTGTCAGTCACCCCTAAACTGGGGAGACAGCACTATTCTGAGCAGGGATTCAGCCAGCACAGCACAGTCAAAAACACAGGATTGGCCCTCCTGTGCCTGAACATTGCGTGAGGGTGAGAAATCAGGAGTGACTTCTATTAGGGATCTCGGTGCTCCTCTTGGGCGGCCCTTCGTGTGGGTGAATTTAACATCTGCCCACACGCACATCATTTCCTTTGTCTAAAGATGTGCAGTGGCTCTTTGATTTTCAATTTGAAACCCTTATCTTCTGACAGCTGGGCTGACCCAGAGCACAGTACTGGAAATGGGCTGCCGTTGCAGCGTTCCTAATGGGATAGGTTTTATTTCGAATGACTGCACTGTGACAGCCTTTAGCTGCCTTTGTGTGACTCTTCTCACAATAACCCACTTTTCTCCCATTTAATGAGAGCTGCTTAGCCGGAGCCTGCCATACAGTGCTGGCCCCATGGTGGCCTGAGTGGATCCTGACTCATCTCCTAGGACCAGGGTCAAATGGGCCAGCCACAGTCCAGGACGCTTGGGGCAGAAGAGGAGCCCTGCATCTGATCTCAGGACCCAAGTGGCCTTTACTGTGCTTTACACAACCCAGAAAATGTTGCATTCAGGTCAGAATTGCTCTGCTGCAGGGTCCATGGGCTTCTGAGTTGTGAAGATGCTTCCTGGATGAAGCATCAGGGAGGAGAGCCAGGCAAGGGGCTCACTGACGTGTCTCAGCATTTAAATGATGTGTGTTTATGGCTGTCTTACCATTGGGAGATTAGTGCTTAGGAAGTGTAGAACAAAGGTGTTGGGTGCCTTCTGCCAGTGTGGCTCAGAATGTTTGGGGAACGAAGGGACATCTCTCAGCTTAAGTCTGAGAGCCTCAGGGACTCCTGTAGCCTTAGTCTGCTTTTCACCAAATGGTAGGTGCAGATGTTGTACCTCTGTTTAGATCAGTTCTCAAGGAGTCTGCCTGAACGTCAGAACTTGGGCTTTTGACTTAAATGAGAAACAAGACTTCCTAAAGTCTCTTTCAAAACTGTCCTTTGAGGGCTCAGGGGTGTTTCTCTGTGGAGAGTTCTTATCCAGCATGCTCAGGGACTAGGGACCACTTCACAGCACTGGAAAAGCAAGCAAGCAAGCAAGCAAGCAAGCAAGCAAGCAAGCAAGCAAGCA
>NW_021604712.1:10771212-10778179 GCF_004785775.1 Grammomys surdaster | reverse complement strand
GCAAGCAAGCAAGCAAGCAAGCAAGCAAGCAAGCAAGCAAGCAAGCATGCATGCATGCAATTGAACCAACTTTTCATGCTCTTAAAATTTTTACCTTGTCATTGGTGGCAACATTCTCCTATGTCCTGTGACTTCTGTGAAGTGTCTGAGGGTATGGGCCTGGGTCCATTATTAGTTGATGTGACAGGTCTGGTGCCTGGTCTGGCACCACCTGTTCAGTTACAATCTAGCTGAGAAGGTCCCCTGTGTTTCTCAGATCTCATTCTGTAGAGTCTTCTTCTGTGGCTCTCACCGGTGGCCCTCTGAGGGCTTATTCCTCATCTGTGTAGTTTTCCCTTTGGCTGTTCCAGGCTCATGGTCACTCCGTGCTCAGGAATGAGTTGACTGATGTGGCTCTCTTCTGTTCTTTCATCAAGAATATCTTTATTTTTCTTAGTTGAAAAAAAAAACTTATGGTAAAATACATGTTACATGAAACACACCATCTGATTCATTTTTTATCTGGGAGGTTAGTGCATAAAAATTCCTTTCTCCTGCTGTGTGGAAGTTGTTCCCTTTCCTGCAGAACATTTCTCCTTCCCCATCCAGTCATAACTCTTCATTCCTCTCCAGTCCCAAGCAGCCACCCTTTCACCTCTGTCTCTATGAATCTGACATTTCTCAGCTCTTCAAGTAGACCCAAACAATGTCGGCCATTTTCTGCTTGGCTCATTTCCCTTGACATGATGTCTTCAAAGTTTTCACCTATTGTACCTGTGCCGGACTGTTTTTCCTTCTATGTACATTTAACTGATACATAAAATCCATTACATTTGTATTTTAAGTGATACTTTTACAAACAGAAAATATGTATATAAAGTACTATGTAATGTTTAGATACATATATACTTTGTATAAGATTTCAATCAGGCTAAACATATATTTCCTCAAACAAATATGATTTCTTTGTGATGAAAACTTTCAAAACCTTTCTAGCTCTTTAAGATGTACCGTATATTATGTACATTACTATCTATAATAACTCCTAATTGCTATCTGTCTTTCCCAGTTTAAGGTTGAATAATATTTCATTTTTATGTCTGTGCTACTGTTTGTTAACTTATTTATGGGCTGTGCACTTGAAGCATCTCCTGTAGTAAAAAGTGACTGAGAAACAAGAGAGGGCATAAACCTTTGGTGCTTGTGGTTTCTGCAGAGGCAGTCTCTGTGGATGGAGAGGGCAGAGTGGAGTATTTGTTCCTTTCCGTATCTGAACAGTGACTCCTGTGAGCATCCAAGTCTGTGCTGAGTGCAAGGGATGCAGATGAGCTCCCAAGTCAGCCCCTCAAAGAACAGCAGCATCATGTGTGTTAATGATGGCTCCTACGCTGGGATAGTGGAGTGCAAAGACAGGGCTTGTTTAGAGAGAAGAGTCTATATCCATCCTGAAGGGTGGGTGCTTCCAGGCTTTCAGATGAATGTAGCTGTGCATTCAGAACTGAATGGGCCTCTGGAAGCATCCAGTCCTTCTCAAATTCTTGGAAACAATAGAAAGCCGTATTGACAAGAGCTGGTGTGGCCATGACCACATGATCACACCACATCAGGGCTCATGAGGTCTGTGCCTTTGAAGCTCCCTCATCAGATGCGGATGTTGGTAAAAAACTCTCTGCAGTTGACATATCCAGAAACAGAGCTGAATGTGTTTTGAATTCTGGGAACCACCAGGAGAGGAATTAAAATGGGGAATGATAGGCGAGATTGCAGCTATGGGCTGGGAAACCCAGAATGGGTGATGTCATCTGCAGGAGATGGTCTTGTGGCACCAAGTCATTTCAGTCTGAAGAAGATGATTGTCTTATTTCTTTGGGACCATGCACAACAAGAGAGTAGCCATCTGTCAGACTTGATTCTCAGGTCTCTCGGTAAGGCTGAGTTGGGGTATCCATCTGTAGACAGGCAAGACAAGAAAGCAATCACAGTGGAAGATGTCCAACGACACCAGGCAGGAAGGAAGGTGCCAGTAATGGCAGGGGGCGTGACACAGCCTGATAGATGTGGCAGGCAGGCATTGGAGGTGCTACCCACAACAGATGTGGTGTGTTTTGAGGTAAATGCTTTGTTAACAACCTTCTTAATGCTGTGACCCTTTAATATTGTGGTGATTCCCCAATCATAAAATTATTTTTGTTGCTACTCCATAACTGTAATTTTGCTGCTGTTATGAATTGTAATGTAAATATGAATTGATATGTAGGATATCTGACATGCAATCCCCTATGAAAGGATTCCTGGACTCCCAGAGGGGTCCCAACACACAGCTTGAGAAACTCTGGTCTAAGGATTGGAATGTTTCTGCCTATGGAAGGTACTGGGGAAGGCGGTTGCCACATAGCACTCTGTATGCTCAGTGCTTGGACTTGAGGTCTGGATCAGCTGTGAGAACCCTACTATGCTTCTCTGTTAAGACTGACCATTTGGGAAAGGGCACATTGCCTACATAGGACCCACAGCTGAGTTCTGGAACATTCAGGAATCCTACTGAACAACAGTGATTTTTTTTTCCTTCTTGGTTTGTCTGTGTAGTCACATCCGTTTCAGGTTTGTTTCCTGGCAGTTGCCAGCTGTCACTCGAGGTAGTTTTCCTTCTGTAAAAACGGGATCCATTATTACTTGAAACTTAAAATTTAAATATTCAGCATTTCAGAATGTCAAAGTCTCGGGTTTAAGGGTAAAATTTCAGTGTCATCCAGCTTCTTGAAAAATCAACATCACAAAACATTTTACGGTCTGTGCCTTTTAGAGAGAAAGAGCATTTCTATTACAGCATCTAGGTTTTGTCATAAGAAACATTGATAAATCGACACCTAAAAAGAACCTCAAGCAGAGGAGGTTTCATCTCTGACTTCGGCAGAGCCTGGCTGGCTGCACCATGTTCTCAGTGGCCCTGGAGCTGTGGCAGGGATCTGTTGTGCTTCTGGAGAGTCCAGGCTCCAGCAGTTTGAACTTCACTGGCTAGGACCATCCTGTCCTTTGCTCATGTACACAGAATCTGGGCAAGAAGAAACACAGACACCAGCCCTGCATCATTTTGCGTCTCCAGAACAAATCTGTTTGTCACTTACGCACACTGGGGTGAGCGCCTATGGCTCAAGCTTGTCTGCCACCCTGCCTGGTGGAGATAAGATGCTCAGGCCCAGTGGAGTTATGTAGGTGCCACAGAGGTAGAAGTTTAATTTAATGCACCCCTTTCCCCCCACCCCCAAATGCATGTACATTTCTGCCATGAACTATATTGCCTTGTTTTCTCGGGAGCTCTGTGTGGACTCCCTTTCTCTCTTCATTTTAACGGACCATTTAAATTAAATACACATCGATGGAGCCCTTTGCTGATGAGTAGCATTTAAGAAAACAGAAGCCTGCAGTGGGTCCCTCACCGCCGACACAAGGTACAACATGGCCTTGAGGACAGTCCCTTCTCCTGTCTGAGGAGATGCTCTGAGCCTAATCAGAACAGCAGCAGCTTGATGGGGGGCAGAGATCACAGGTTCCTTTCTGTTTGAGTGACAGAGCGATGAAGATGGATGTGCTCCTGGGGTGGCCATTCTAAGCAGTGAGGGCATGGATCTGCACTAACAGATCAGACGTCACTTAGAGTCTCCAGGTGGGTGCAAAGAGAGGATTTATTATTTTAAAAGAGGTTTTTATAAGCATTTCTGAAATCCAATATCGTGATTAAAAAAACGTTTTTATTTTCTTCTCTTGCTACATTTATTTGAATTGATTTTCAAAGATAGGGTCTTGCTACTTAGCCCAGACTGGCCTCAAAGTGGATATCCTCCTGCCTGAGTGCTGAGATGACACCTGTGCACCATCACGCCTAGTTTTGTTATTAAGTTTATAATAATGATCTGTAATACTGTACTTGCTTGAGATGTTTGACTTCTCTGAAGTGAGTTTAAGGGGACCATATTTTAGTAACTTTTGTTGCTGGCTGGAAGACCTGAAAGTGTTTGCAGCATTCATACTTGGGTCTCAGAGATGCCTTCCTCCTGCTCATCCTGTGACAGTGAGCCCAGGCTGTCTCATGGGCAGAGCAGAGGAGAGAATTTCTGTTTCTGAGATGATCTTACAGTAGGAAGCACAGGGACCTCTCAGGCTTGTCCTTCCGTGCTTTCAATCCTAACTGTGGGAGCTGGGGGGTGGGGATCTTTGTCTCTAGACCTTTATGCTTGTTCCCTGAGCCTTTCCCTGGATGGTGCCTTGAGACCTTGGATGTTCTCTTGTCACTCAGAAAATGTTTGTTGAATACCTACTGTGTGCCAGGCCCCTGATGGGCAAGCCATAGCCAGTTTGTATTCTGGTATTCTAGGTCCATAAACCAGGGCAGTTTGGGACAGAGGCTATTGGGTTTTGCTATTTTCTTAGTTAGGTTTCTATTACTGTGATAAAGACCATGATCAAAAGCAACTTGAGGAGGGAACAGTTTATTTGGGTCATGTATCCAGGGTCAAAGTCCGTTGAGGGAAGCCAAGGCAGAAACTCAAGGCGGGAGCTGAACCGAGGCTATGGAGGAACACTGCTTACTGATTGTCTCTGTTACCTATCTTATACAACCCAGAACCACCTGTCCAGGGGTGTCCCCACCCACAGCAATCTGTCCTCTCCCACATCAATCATCAACTAACCTACGCACTTGCCTACAGGCCAGTCTGACAGAGGCAGTTCCTTACTTTTTGAGATTTCTTTCTAGATGACACAAACTTGTGTTAGATTAATTAAGATAAACCAACATAACCACCAGCAGCCATGCACAAAGCAGAATGCCCTGCACTGGCATTTGTCTATGGTAGGCCTCAAACCCTAGGTCCTACAGATGTGCTAACTGAAGTGTCCGTTAATAGCCAACTCTGGCCTCCAGGTTCCCCCTGAGTCCCTCAGTCCCTACCTGTTACAGGGTTTGTCTGACATACTCTCATTATACCTTAAACTTCTCCAGGAGCTGGCCTTGCCCCCTCATAGCTTCTCCTGTATAACTCAGCCAGTCTGGCCATGCCAGTCTCTTGGCCCAGGCATCTTCCATTTCCCCTCCCTCCTTTCCTCACATGGCTTAGCTCAGGGTCATGTCCACTCTGGACTTTCCAAACTATGCCTGCCCCTGGCTATACTCTCCCTTTTATCTGCAATAAAGTTTCTCCTCCATCATACGTAGGACCAGTCATGTCTGCCCTTCCTTCCTTCCTTCCTTCCTTCCTTCCTTCCTTCCTTCCTTCCTTCCTTCCTTCCTTTCTTTCCTTCTTTCTTTCCCTCCCTCCCTCCCTCCCTCCTTCTCTCTCTCCCTCCCTCCCTCCCTCCCTTCCTTTCTTCTTTCCGTTTTTCATTCAGTCTGTATTTGATATGGACACAGACTAAAGCAAGAACTTCTTGACTAGAAGAGGCTGACTTGTATCAAGTGGCTCAGTAGCTGAGGTTAAAGTGCACTGCCGTGGCTACCCCAGCTTCTTGTCACTCCACAGCTTCCATGGCTACCTGCTGGCTTTGCCTTCATGGTAGCCCGGGGAGTGGCATGGCCGGTGAGATTCTGGTCTAGCCCATGCCTCCCTGGGGACCCGTGTTTCACCTCTGAGACCATTTAGGCCAGAGTTCCTTGGCCCGTCCGTTCTTCCTCCGGAATGCTGTGGACCATCCTCTGATTTCAGCCCAGGAGGAAGTCCCTGGGGAGCTTTCCTTGAAGGAGCTCTGTCCTCTACCTCCTAGTTTGTCACCCCCAAGGGGTGGCATGGGATAACTGCTCACCACTTGTCAGTAAATCCTTCTGCTGTTTAGTTCAACAGATATCAATAGGTACGAGACTATTGTTCAACTTGACTACATCTGAAATTAGCGAAAACTCAAGCAGCTGGTTTACACCTGTGAGGGATTTTTTTTTAATTTTATTTAAATCATTTGAAGTAGAAAGACTCTCTTTCAATCTGTATATTTGAGCTGGGAAGATCTGCCTTTAACCTGGGCCACACCTTCTGTTGACAGCCTATATAAAGGTCAGGGAAGAAGGAAGCTTGCTCTCTTCGTCTGTTCTTGTGTCTATTCCTTCAATGGCATTAGAGCCTACTTTTTCAGGATTCCAGTGTCTACTGAAGACCAGCTGAGACATCCAGTCTCATGAACTGAACAGTTACTGAATTCTTGGACCTTCCATTCATAGAAAGCCATTGTTGGGCTGCCTGGGCCACAACCTGGAAGCCATAAGCCATTTGAATAAATCCCCTTTCCTCTGTCTGTCTGTCTGCTTGACTGCCTATCTATCTATCTATCTATCTATCTATCTATCTATCTATCTACCTATCTATCTACATAGATTCCTTCTGTCAGTTCTCTCTTCCTCTGAGGAACAGGCTAATGCAATAGGCAACAATAGCCCAAGTTAATGTATTTAGTATTTGCAAATCAAGCAAAGTTGAGGTCATTTTAGAGCCTTACTGTCTTTGTCTGCTCTAGGAAGACTTTGTCATCATTTTAAGCGAATGCTGTTTTTTTTTTTTTTTTTTTTTTAGCTTCTGCTGTTATTTCAGAACTTGAGAATAATTTCACCAGTTGCAGCATAAAACCACCTAAGTTTTAGTCTTTGTGCTTGGAATTGAAACCCCTTTGGCATAATCTGTTCCATGTCTAATGCTTGCTCTGGTCTAACATCTTGGTAAACAAGCTCTATCCTCTTCTGGGCTTCAGTGACAGGGAGTGGCTTCCATGTCATCCCTCTAGGACACACACACACACATACACACATACACTCACACACACATATATACACACACACACATACACACACATATATACACATACACACACACATGCACATACACACACATGCATATACACAAACACACAATATACACACACACACAGACACACACAGACACACACACATACACAGACATACAACACACACACACACACACACACACACACACACACACACACACACACA
>NW_021604712.1:10757490-10771202 GCF_004785775.1 Grammomys surdaster | reverse complement strand
ACACACACACACACACACACACACACACACACACACACACACACACACACAGTCTTTGTTCCCTCTATGAAGAAGGCCTTGAGAGGGTTCTTTAGTGAAATGGCAACTTTGGGAAAAGATTTGGGTTTTCTATTATGTCTTGTCTGTGAATTACTTATTTACTTTTGGTTGCGCTGAGATCAGAAGGATTGAAAATCCTCTAGGAGTTGCGGTTAGCAGTTTCTGGCATGTCATGGTTAGATGGGAGACAGAGGAGAGGCGTGCTCAGACTCCCAGTGCTCCCCTCCCAGTGCTCCCACTTCATGCTTTGTCATTTCGGACCTCAGCAAAACAGCTCAGTCTCACATATTTGGCTGTAGTCATATTAGGTCCCTTGAAAGCAGGTTTTGAAAGATCTATATGCAGGAAAACACTATGTACTTGAACATCAGCTCTGGAGGCCTTGAAGCAGTTGCTTTAGTCATGGATGATGCCTTTGGATCATCTGGGCCATGGTTTTCCTCATGGTGTGTCTTGGCTCTTCTCTGGACACTCATGTGGCCTGCATTACAGGTGCGCCATTCTGGTTTGTAGGTGGCGTGGCTGTTTACCTAGACATTCTGATCCTTGTGCCACAGACACCTGTCACCTCTCCTCAGCTCTTCAGCTGTCTGCATGGCTCTTCCTGTGAACTCACCCTAGATAGCACCCTGCCCCACCTCCAGGAAAAGGCAAGGAGATTTTGTCAAATGGTCTCCCAGTCTCTCATCTGCTTCCACCTTGCTAAGCTCTTGATGAGTGAAGCTTGGAGTGGAGCCCTGACACATATCCCATGTCCCTTTTTCTCTAAGTGGTGCCCTAGAAGGGCACGGATGGTCGGGACTTGGCCACTGAGAACTTCATATCCTAAGCCCTGTTTGGGTACAGATGATCACTGTCACATGTTACAAGCTACCGGTGGGCCTGCTATCTATAGTGCATGTACACTATCTACAGAAAGATACTCCATACCACAGACTGCTGCTCTATATCACAGACAGATACTCCACACTACAGACAGATAATCCATACCACAAACAGATACTCCATACCACAGACAGATATTCCATACCACAGACAGATACTCCATACTACAGATAATTCTTATCACAAGCACCTCATACTTCAGCCAGACCCTATATCAAAGACATTTACCCTATGCCACAGACAAATACCACATGCTACAGATAATCCATACCACAGACAAATACACTATACCTTAGAGCAGTCTTGTAGCGCAGATACCCCATACCACAGATAAACATCACAACCACAGGCAAATACCACATACCACAGACAAGTATCCCACACCACAGATAAATATCCCATACCACAGACAGGTATTCTGTACTATGATCAAATACCTTGTAACACACACACACACCACACACACACACTCACTTATTCTCTAGCCCTAATAACACATCACACCTACATACTTACATGCACACATGTACATGCACAGCACCTCACACCACACACCTCACTATTATGTCACACACACAGACACACTCATATGTACAGAGACCACATTCCATGACATGTATCATGTCATACCACATGCAGACACTATAACATATCCTGCACGCATTCATGCACAGGCCTCGTGTGGATTCCGGGACTAAACTCAGTCAGGGTTGGCTTTGCCAGCTGACTTAACATGTTGTCCCCAAATACTTTTGAGTGAAAAAAGAATACCCCAAACCAAAAAGCACAAGCTGCCAAATGCAGATAGTAAGCTCTCCTGCTGGCTCTGAACTGGGAAATCCCGCAGTTAGGGGTCCAGGCAAAGGCTGGCATGGTCCCTAAGGCCTTCTTTGCTGACCTCTCCCTGTTCCCTTTTCCCCCCTTCCAATGAAAGGGAGAAAGTGAAAACTTCCAATGCCAGGAAGAAAGTGAAATCTCAAGGATTCTCACTAATCTTCTTCAGTCTGAAGAGAAAGACCATGACAGCAGGGGAGCATTAGAAACCCAGTGTCTGTTTGCACTGCCTTCTGGGAAAATTTAACTCCATCTTCCGGCTTAGTGGATAGCTCGCTAATTATGTCCATTCTTATGTTTAATCCCCTGAGTACCATTATCATGTAGGATATTTTTAAAAATTAAACTTTCCTTTCACTGGTTTTAGATTTGTTTAAAATAAAAAATTAAGCATCAAGTTTCCAGCCTGCTGGCCATCTTCTCAGTGCATCCCTGGCTCCCTCTGTCCTTAACATCTTACCTGAGCCACACTGGCCACAGCTGCTGCTACATAGAACATGTTGTTATTTGTTTATGTCCCTGGTGTATGTTGTGGCTCCCTTATGTAGCATTTGACAGAGTTGTGTGATTCATCTAACTTACCTTTTTCCTGCAAACACCTTTGTTTCATTAACTCTTGTTCTAGGGACATGCCCCTCTTCACGTCCCTTTTCTATCAGGGGTCCTGCTGTGGAGCTGGTCGGCTGGTGCTGGAATGATGGTCACTGTATCCCTTTGCCTCTCTGGTCTTGCCACCTTCCCTGTGCTCCCTCTGGGGAGCCTAGCACAGCTGGTCACTGTTTAGGCATCCCCAAATCCCTTCCTCAGCAAAGCAGACCCCACAGTGATGGCAACAGCAGAGTGCCTTCATAGTACATTCAGGAGGGCGCAGACTGACCCTAAGGCCCCGCCCCCTGCAAGCACAGGTCTCCATGACTCATCCCACAGCACTGCAAGAGGGGCAAGGTGCCTCTGTCCGTTCCCTGAGAGGGAAGTGAAACACAGAGAGCTTAGGAAGCATCCCCAGGACTTCAGAGCCCAGGAAGCGGCAGGGCTGGGTCTTACATATAGGCTCCAGGGCCTCTTCTCTGCTTAGGGGTGACCAGTGGCCCACTGCAATGGTGACTGCCATATGGGGCATGGCCCATACATTGTGGGTGAGAAGACAGGAGAAATGCTGATGTGATGATCCCTACCTCATGTTTTTACATATATATATATGTATGTTCAGGACATTGAGGATCCTAAATAGGAGATATTGGTACTAGGCCTCCTGGCTGGGAGGTACCCCTTTGCCCACTTCTTAAACTTCTTGGATCCTTGCTTCTATTTGTTTGAGAACATTCTGGTGGGATGGAGGTTTTTTTTTTTTTTGTTTTGCTGTTGTTTTTGTTTCTTAAGAATTATGAATGGGTGAGTGGGTGAGTACGTGGGTGTGGGTGCCTGGGGGGCAGTGCAGAGGACCAGGCATTAGAGATGGAAGCAGGGCAGTGGCCATTGCCAGCTCTGCTGCTCCATGATGGAGCACGAGCTGGTGACAATGCAGTATTCTGCTTGTGGCTGTGGTCACTGCCCAGAGGGAAGCACACAGTCTCCTGTATCCCAGGAGTTCCCATGTCACGTTAATGTCCCTGTTCCTGCCAGCTCACTGTGAGGATGAATAGACACGTGGTGGGAGGGCATTTTAGAGATTTTTTTTTTCAGTAAGAGAGCCACCAGCCCCTCTCTTTGTTGAAACAGGAAATAGCCTGGGTGTGGGTGGCTCTGAGGAACAGGCTGTCTTCCTCGCCCTTCAGGGAAGCTTGGCCTGTAGCATTTGCCTATGGTGATTCAGAGAGCAGAGCCAGCTCCAGCACTCAGGGCCAGACTCCTGTACGGTAGCAGATCCTAGGGGCCTGGAAGAAGGTCAAGGAGGCTTTGACTGTACCACCAAGATGCAGCCTGCGGCTGCACTTCCAAGCCACACTCCAGCTTTCTGGCTTATCTTGTCCTAGTCCCAGGACACAGGAAGGTTTGAGCATTCATAAGTATGTGCATCTTGGGGTCTATATATTGAGTTGTGAATAAAGCCTCCCAGATTCTGAAGTTGAGTCACTCAAGAAGACATTGATTTTTCTAAACTCTCAGTCCAGGGGCTAGGCTGGTTACTGAGTCCACACTCCCTGGATCACCATCAAGTCCAGTTGTAAGTGTTGGGGTACATACCAAGGGATACAGCAGATGAAGACAGAGGACTTCTGTCCTAGCGGGTGAGGACAGTGGCAAATACTGACCTTACTGTCAGGGGTGTGCAGGTATAGGTGGGGCGGGCACAAGAGACATCTGCAGGGCCCCTTAGAAGGTCAACCATGCCGGTGCCACCAGAGCTGGCCTGGTGGGTCTGAGGAATGGCAGTGGTCCCGTGGGACTGGGGCAGAGCAAGGGACAGGATAAAAGCCAGAGGTCATGGAGCAAGACAGAGGCTTTTCCTAGCATCCTAAGGACTTGTGCTCTGGAAGACAGAGGAGGATGGGGCCTCACTTCTGGTTGCTGCTTTACTTACTAACAGCTTTAGGTAGTTGTAATTCATGTATCTTCATGAGGTTCATCCCTTAAAGTATCTGATCCAGTGGTTTTAAGTGTCTTCATGAAATTCACCATTGACCTCTACTGAATGAAAAAAGAAAGAAAGGAAGGAAGGAAGAAAGAAAGAAAGAAAAAAAGAAAGAAAGAAAGAAAGAAAGAAAGAAAGAGAGAGAGAGAGAGAAAGAAGAAAGAAAGAGCAAGCAAAGGAAAGGCCATGATTGCTCCTAGGTATGGTGGAGGAGAAAGTTTATTATAGATATTTGGGCGAGCATAGCCAGAGGGAGGGACATTTGGGAGAGTCCAGAGTGGACATGAAAGGACTGAGTTGTGTCATGTGAGGAGAAAGGAGAGAGGGGAAACCAGGCAGAAGCCAGAAGACCAAAAGGTACAAAGAAGGTGGATAACCAAAATAGCTGGATTATAGAGGGAAGGGGAGCTGGGGGAAGGACAGCCCAATCCCTGGGCTAGAGAAGTTGAGGGCAGAGGGTAGGGTATGCCAACCGGAGGGCCCTGTAACAGGTTGGAACTGAAAGATGCAGGGAGAACTTGGTGGCCAGGTCTGCTCTGATAAGTTAAACAGGTACCTCAGCCATTTGTCCCAAGTCTGAACCCTAACATCTGCCTGTTACTCCCCGTTTCAGTCACTCCCCATCTATTGCTGCGCTGTCTTTAGTGTTTTGTGGGCATAATCCCATGCAGGCCTGTGATTGTCCAACATATACAGGGGGGATCGGTTTGTACTGACGGGTACATCCTGAAGACAGAATGGACTGGGCTAGAAGTAGAAGCTCAAACTGGGAGGTGGAGACTAGGGAAGGAAGTTGAGGACAGGGTCCATGGTGGAGGCCAGGGTGGGAAGTCAAGGCCAGGATGGGGTGGAAAGGTTATGGAAGAAGAAACAGTTTGAAGCTAGAGCCAGCTTCCAATGGACTCAGGAGGCAGGGAGTCTAGAGGGACCCTAGGTGGGTGATCTAGTTGGGAGAGGGATACCGTGTCTGGAGGCGGGTTCTTTAAGGGGAGGTGAGGGCCAGCTTGCACCACCAAAAGGCAGTTGCCTCTAGGTGTGCCTTGGAGGTGTTGGTTAGGTGTGAACTCAGAAAGTATGGAGCTGTCATCTTAGATGAGCATTGTTTGGTCCATGGTCTTGTACTAGGCATCATGCAGGAGGTATGGACGTACCACCCGGTCTGAGGGCCTTAGCTCCCAGCGGTGGGTGAGGCTGTTGGGAAGACTTAAGCCAGTGGTTTGAGGGCTTGATGTTTCTAATTGTCACATGTCTGAGGAGCCACACAGGTGCCAGATTACTCACAGATGTCCCCCCAAATATTTATCTGTCCAGTGAAGAGCACTTTGTTCAACACACAGAGAAACATAGCTCCTTTGGAGACTTGGTGCACAACTTGTGACATTTCTCTGGTTTTTCTGTCCCTTTGACCATCTTGAAGATGTTTTTAGAAAAGAAGAATTTTCCTGTTGGTATAAAACAAAGTCCTAATCTTCTCAAGAGTTGGCAAAGCAGCAAAGGCACCGGGTGTGAATGCAGCCAACATGGTGACCACGGCTGTTCACTGAGCCCAGGTGGCTCCCAACACATGGTGATGTGCAGAGAGCATGGGGCCCTGACTCCATTGGGACTTAGCTCTGCGGTATGGAGCCAGTCACTTGCTGGCTTGGCAGGACAGGATGAGACTAGAATTCCCTCAGGCCTGTCACTCTGCTGTGGACTTCCTCAGGGGAGGCTGCCAGCTCTCCTCACTGTGCAGGTCAGCCTGAAGCTCTCCCAGAGGAAGAACCTCCCAGGCTGAAGTTTGGTGGGGTTGTGGGTAGGGAGAGGTGAAGGCCATGTATCAGAATGAGCCCCCATCATGCTTCTGGCCCCCTTCCCTGTGTGCCCTTCCCTACTCTCTGTGGGGTCAGGCTCATGCCCCTCCCATCCCGCATTCTGAGGCACTCAAGGGTTCTAGGTCAACACTTCCTTAAGTGGTCTGAACTCTTTTGCCCCTAGTGCTTGTCTGGGTGATTCTACCATAGCTTTCAAAGCTTTCAGAACAGGGCCAGAGAGCAGCTGCCCATAACGAGGGTGAGAGTGGAGGTTGTTCCCAAAACATGTCTGGCTTCCATGACTATTTGAAAGGGACAAGGACATTTTGAAGACTTGAGAGCCGTTGATTTGAGAGCTTGCAATAGGTAGCAATTCTCCCGCTTTCCAGTGAGGAGACACAGATATGGCTACAGTCAATAAAAGACAGGCATAGGTTAGGGCTGGTGTCAAGAGGAAGCACTAAGCTGAGAGGGTTGGGAAGGCTGGGGGCATATTGTAGATTAAATAGTACGTACATTAAATAGCTGGAAGCTGGCACTTGCTGAGAGAATGCAGGAAGGGTGTAGACATCTGAGAGAATGGCTTATGCAAAGGCCCTGGGGTAGCCCCATTTGTCTGTTCAAGGAAGAATAAGGAAGCCAGATCATATCTGATGAGATCGGGAACAATACTGGACTGTTTGTGGATTTCAAAGGTGGAGCCTCTGTGAAATATGTAGGGGTGATGGAAGGAGATGGGTCCAGGGTGTTGCTGAAGCTTCAGTCTGAGTAAGTAAGGACTCTGGCTATCACCCAGATGCAAATACTTTGGTGGAGAACAGAGTGCCATCGGTTCATGCAGCAAGTTGCCTTACAGAGGAAGACATATGAGGGATTCCAAAAGATTACTTGGAGCAGGGATGCCCAAGGGGTAGGTGGTGTGTGGAGGATGCTCTTGCTGGCTGCTGTTTGGCTACTTGGCAGCTAGGTCATCTCATTGTCCTGTTTGCCTGCACCCTGTTCCCTGTGCCCTGGTCCATGCAGTTCTGTTCGTGTCAGCTGACCTACATGTCATTGTCTCTTACTCCAATAGAACCTTCAGTACTAGGTGGAGAAGAAGGGACTCCCTGAGGCTCCTGGGAAGGAGCTGGCTGGGGACACCATAGGAACTGTACATGGCCGTTGCCAGTGCACTCGTTGACCTGTGTGGGTATGCATGGGGTTGGAGACAGGGCTGGTAGCCAGGCTGTAGCATGCATAATGTTAGTCATTGTAAATACTAGCTCAAATGAGGGATGCAGTGGCCCTGATCTGGAGTCCCCGAAACTTTGTAGCATGTCATGACCTGCGGATGAAAGCTGGGTGCTATTCTATCTGGGCCTTTCCCAGGAACCACGTCACCTCTGACTGGCTTGACTTGACTGTTTCCACCTGGTCAGCATTCACAGTGAGGTGAGCCATGGTTGGGTAGTATCAAGTGGCAGAGAGGTGCAGCTTGGGATTCTGGAGTCTTTCCCTTCTCAGTGCTCTGTGGGTCAGGTATGGGGGAGGGGGAAGCAACTGGCCTGGGAACTGAGTTCTGTTGGCTGCTTTAGACAAATGTGGGGATTAGAAGAGGCTAGAGCGGCTTGCACTTCCCTGCAAATGTGCTTCCTGGGTGGGCCTGGAGTGTGGCCAGTCTGAGAGAGAGAGAGAGAGGAGGGCAGGATGCCAGGATACCCAGGCAGGAGGGTTGCCTGCTGGGCAGTGGTACATGGAAGAAAGCCAAGTACCTAAGCCCTGCTCCAGGAAGCCTGCCCTAGGTGGCCTGTTCCATCATTGCTGTGGGATGGAGGGTAAGCCAAGGAATGGATGGAGGGCAAGCCAAAGAATCTTGGGGACTTTGAAGCTGTCCTAGCTCCCAGGCATCCTCCATTCTCCCATGGGACATTCCTGGAGGAAGCTGGTGGATCTATTTTTAGCCCCAGGAACACATTGCAGGTGGCACTTGCAGGTTAGTAAGGGCAGGTGTGCAATGTGACAGCAATGCGTGTCTGGGTTTGGGAGATGGACAGGCAGCTCCTGGATGCTCCGAGTGCACTGCCAGGATCCAGAGGAGGCAGCCAAGGTCATGGGGACTTTTTCTTTGCATCCTTCTTCTTTTCTTTTTTTAAAAAATTCTGAATGATTTTATCAGCATATCCTGGGTAGAAGGAGCTGCTTAGTGAGTATCCAGCCAATTTTCTGAAGATTCTACAAATTCCATCCTAAGATGGACTTCTGTTCTGAGGCACCTCCAGTGAGCCCTGTCTCTCTCAGGTCACCATGTGCCTCATGGACACAATAGCTTCCTCCTATAGCCTGAAACCTCTCATGGCCCTCTGTGCCAGTGAGACAGGAGCCTAGAGATCTGGCTTTACAGTGTTCCACCATGTGGGTGCCCTTTAACACACATGCTTCATCCCTACCCTTAGAGTGCTCCCCCACTCATTCATTCATTCATTCATTCATTCATTCATTCTCTCTCCCTCCCTCCCTCCCTCCCTCCCCCTCTCTGTGTGTGTGTATGTGTGTGTGCACATGTGAGCATGTGTGTATACTTGTATGTGGATGTGGACATGCATGCACGTGGGTACATAACCATGTGCAGGCTCCAGGCTGATGCTGGAGATCGTCCTCAATGAGTCTCTTACCTAATTCCCTGAGGCAGGCCTCAGTCAAACCCGGAGCTCCCAGATAATGGCCGATGGTGCTGCTAACCATCCTGCCCTTGGGATACTCAGTTCTTCAGATGGTGGGATTGCAGAGGGCTAACACTCCCAGCTGGCATGTGGGTTCTAGGGGTCTGAGCTCCTGTCTTCATGCTTGCATGGCAAACAGTTTAATCATAGAGCCCTCCCCCCCAACCCCCACCACAGCTCTTTTTGTTTGCTTATTTCATCTCCTCTTTATTTTCCATTCTTAGAGGTGCTGGTGCTGGACTATCTTCTTTGTCTTTTAAAGGTTGGGCCCTGGTGA
Organism: Grammomys surdaster; assembly: GCF_004785775.1. Lineage (NCBI taxonomy): Eukaryota > Metazoa > Chordata > Mammalia > Rodentia > Muridae > Grammomys > Grammomys surdaster. Next base: position 10,762,082 of record NW_021604712.1, on the reverse strand, counting down.
GGCTAGGCAGGGTCCCAGGGGAAGAAATGAGTCCTGTGGGGGACAGGGGAAATGTGAACTACAGCTAGGCCAGATACAGAGCAATGTCATTACCAGAGCTCAGGGAGAAATCCCCAGTTGGTTTTAAAGAATGAATAGAAGTGTGCTGGGGGAGGGGGGTATTCCATAGGAATAAACAAGGGAATACATGTATGTGTGTATATGTGTGTGTGTGTGTGTGTGTGTGTGTGAAGATGTGAAGCACAGGTGGGGTGAGGTCATGGGGCGTGATAGGACAAGGCTGTAGCTGTGCACGGAGCCTGGGCCTCAGTCACCTTGCACGCTGTGGTTCAGAGTCAGTGCCTTGTCATCCTTTGCTGTATCTCCATCCACACCATGAGAGTCCCTGAGCAAAAGTAGGTTTCTCTTGTTCCCTGTGGTAGGTCAGGCACAGGGCTGGTTAGGCCCATGTCACCCCCTCCCATCCTTAAACATCATAGTGGATGCCAGACTTTGGGGAGGCACTTGGTGCAGCTTGGTGTCTCTGCAGCTTGGTGTCCCGGCACTATTAGCAGGACAGAAAACGTGTCTGAGGAAGCTGTAGGAGAGAACCCAGCAGTGTTCTGCCTTAAAGCTCAGTGAAACTTTGATTCCCAGGCAGCAGCTCCTTTCACAGACAGAGCATTAGGGGAGGAACCGAGGGCCTGTACAGAAGGTGGTGCACAACTCAGTGCCTGGGACCCAGCATCCTTTGAGTCTCAGACTCATGCGCAGGCTTCTCCGGCTCTCCCCGGAGCAGAGTTAAGATGGAAACCAAAGTATCTATCTGTCTTTGTAGCTCCAGGCTGAAGAAAAAGCAAGCTGCTAGGGTGGACATTGTGTCTCTTGCCCACCCAGTGGCTCTCTCCAATCATTGAACACGGTCACTGTTTCTTTGCAGAGTCCCTGTTTATCAAAGAAACATCTTATCCATATGTCACTGTTTTGAGAGAAGTAACTTGAATCACCCAGAGCTCTGGGCCTTGTGTAGTGTTTTGCTACTTTGAGAAAAACAAGTTGGGAACGGAGCCTTGATGTATGGGGAGGGCATGTGGAGGTGGGTGGAGGGATATTTTGATTGATTTCAGGATCTTCCTGCAAAAACTGTTTGAGAAGTCTATTCTCCATATACTTATCATGGTTCCAAACTGTAATCCAGTTAGTGGTCTATGCTGACCTTTATGTGTGAATATGAAGGGCTCTGTTGAAGATGTCAGGAAATTCGTGACCAGCTGCGTGCTGCATTTCCAGATGTTGTCTGTTCTGGGGAATATTCTGGGGTTCTGACTCTGTCCTTGTCTGTGAGTGAGAGGATTGTCTTCCCAGCCTGCTGACACTGTGTTTGTTATCTTTCTGTCACAGTTCTCTGGATATTGAGGCACTGCTGAAGCTCGGCCAGGTGATACCCCTTGCCCCCCGTCAGTGGTAGACTTTACTGCAGACAGGAACAAGGAGAGCCATCCTGTGTGTGAAGACTGCCGGTAAGTAGGATACATTTCCCATCTCCAGCTTTTCCTGATGTACCACCATTGGGACAAGCCCCCATTGACATGCTAAGCAACAACCTTGCCTTTCTCTAACGAGACTCTAGTACGTTCATGTTGATTTTCAGCTCTGTTGGGTTTGAGATGTTCTCATTTACAGTTGTCTCTTGGTACCCAGGTGGGTTGGTTCCGAGGACCTCTGTGGGTTCCTGGGTCCGAGGATGTTCCAGTCCCTTATACGAAATGCTCAGTGTTTGCACAGGGCACACACACATCCTCCTCTGATGATTTCTGGTACTTTGTATGTTCCAACACTATGTGAATACTTGTTTTATTGTTTAAGGGATGGCAAGAATCACACCTACCTGGGCTCAGTGTGGATTGGTCCATTGTAAGCCTAATACCATAGCACAGGAGGCCCAACACTATGCTGTAGGGTAATTACATGTCTGGAGGGTTTTTGTTTTTAAGACCTTCTGAAAAAAACACAAACAGCTTTGATCTGTGGTTGATTGTATCCACAGATGCAGAACCTGCATTTATAGGGGTCAAAAGACACAAAGGAGAACCAGCAATATGTGAAGGACAAATGACCAGGAGGTCTTCCAGTTGTGTCCTGTCCATGGGAACTACTATTCCTGGGTCTGCTCTCACGGTACCTCCAATCCTTCACAGTGTATTCTCAGAGAGCTTCCCTCCTGGTCACTGGTGATGGGCTCAGAGTAGCCACCAGCTCTTCAAGGGTTTCAGGAAGCAGGAGCAGACAGGAAATGGGCAGCATCTCTGTGCTCTGTGTGGCAGTGTTTAAGTTGTTCCACACCCAGATCCGTGGTATGACCCAGGCAGCCAGTCTAAGGGGCTGTTGCTGTGGGCAGACCAAGTCAGCAGAAAGCAGCCTGGGGACTGTACAGAAAATCCCAAGTGAATGTGTCTAAGGTACCTGCACCTATGTGAAGATGTGTCATCTCCAGGGCACTTTCTGCTGGGGAATGAGAGTGGCCAGGTCTACATGTCTCCAGCATGACAAAGTACCACAGGCTAGGTGCTTTAAATAACAGGAGTTTGTAGTCTCTTCATTTTGAAGGCCTGAAATCTAAGACCAAGGTGCTAGTAGGGTGGTTTCTTTGAGGGCTCTACGGGAAAGGTCTGGTGGTTTGCCAGTCACCTTCATTGTCATTGGGCTTGTGACAGCACACCTTCACATAGCTTTTCCTTGATATGTCTGTCTCTTACCATTGATGTAGGAAGTTAAGGCCATATGAATGGCATTCTAAGTTCTAAGGTTAACTTTAAGGTCAAAATCAAGACGGGACATCCTTAGGACTGTCTTGTATCTTCTTAGGGATGGTACAGATCCCAGCAAACAGAAAAATCAGTCACCCGGGACTGTCTCAAGTGTCCATGCCTCAGAGAGTGCTTTCCCTTCTGTGATAAAACTATGTGTCTGCTTGAGCCTACTCTCCACCTGTGGGTTTACTTACATTTAAAAAATTGATTTTTATTTCATGTGTATTGGTGTTCTGCCTGCATGTATGCCTGTGTGAGGGTGTTAGACCCCCTGAAACTGGTGTTACAGACAGTTGTGAGCTGCCATGTAGGTGCTGGGACTTGAACCCAGGTCATCTGGAAGAGCAGGCAGTGTTCGTGACCACTGAGCCATCTCTCCAGCCTTGCATTTACATTTTTAATCTAAGTCCATGGTTCATTTTTAATAATCTGAGCTTTCATTACTGTGTTTTGTTTAGTTCTCTGTTTGAAACAAACAACAACCACTAAAAACAACCCCCCCCTCCTAAACAAACTAAACAAAAAAACTACTACATGAAACACCTAAAACACAAAAAACCACAAAACACATGAAACACTGTATCACAGGAGACCTCTGAGCTCTGTCTAATAGGACACACTTCCCATTCACTTTATATGATCATCAGTCACGTTAGTCTCTAGTCCTGTTGCTGTGATAAAATACCCCTAGAGAAGGAGCTTATTTCGGCTCATACTTTGAGGGTTCAGTTCCCCGTGGTGGCAGAAGCTTGAAGCAGCTGTTTGCACTGTCTGCCACCAGGAAGTAGTGGGAGGTGAATGACGCAGATCAGCAAGCTTTCTCTTTTTCATGCTGTCTAGGACCCCAGTCCAAGGAATGGTGCCACCCATAGTTTGGATGGCTTCTTCTACCTCAGTTAATCAAATGCAGATAATAGTCCTTTACAAAGTGCGTAAATGTGTGTGTGTGTGTGTACGCATGTGTGCATGGAAGTGATTCTAGATCCCGTTAAATTAGCATTATTAAACATCACATCAGTCATACTAAACTAAGATGCAGCCTAATGACCTTAGTTGACTTTGATCGTCACCAAAGATGTTATCTGTAAATAATGTCACAGCATAGGTTTCGAAAGTTAGGACCTCAGCATTATTTGGGGGCGGCACAGTATCAACTCATAAATACTCATTCCGCTTCATTAAGTCCAGGGCCCATTCTTGTGTTCTCTATGGGGTCCAGTCCTTTGAGCAGAAGTCAGAGCGTTGCTCTCATCTGAGTAATAGCCCCGCTTGCCCTTTTCCTGCTGGGAGTTCCAGGCTCAGGATGGAGCAGCACATGGCTCCACTCTCTTGCCACACAGCCTTACCCCCTTGGCTCTCATCCTACAACAGTGCTTTCCTGGCTTTTTCCCCATCCTCATCTCCATCCCCCTCCCCACCCCCATTCCCATCCCCTCCCCTTCCCCCTCCCCATCTCCATCCCAGACCCCATCCCCATCCCAGACCCCATCCCCATCCCCTCCCCCTCCCCCTCCCCTCACCACCCTCATCCCCATCCCTAGACCCCATCCCCATCCCCATCCTCATCCCCGTCCCCACCCCATCCCCATCCCCATCCCCACCCCAGCCCATCCCAACCCCATCCCCATCCCTATCCCCACCCCATCCCAACCCCATCCCCATCCCATCCCCGTCCCCTCCCTCTCCCCCTCCCCATCCTATCCCCATCCCCCTCATTCTCCCCACCCCCATCCCCATCTCCTCCGTATCCCCATCTCCATCCCATCCCATCCCATCCCATCCCATCCCATCCCATCCCATCCC